>NW_010545806.1:0-4850 GCF_000687285.1 Phaethon lepturus
CCTAGTGATTCTGTGATTCTGTGATTCTGGTACAGGCATTTCATTTCCCTCTGGCAATGACCTATTTTTTTTAAAACTAGCATTGTCATCTACGTCATACAGTCTATTTGTTTAAGTAAGGGTATAATGTGTAAGGTATTACATTCTGAATACCAGGACACTGATGTTCTTCTGATGTTACCCTTACAGCGAAATGAATTGTCAGACTATGCTGTCAGTTATTGACAGCACTGCTAATAATATACATCACACTAACCTTATTCCTAAAATGACTACTTTTCATGTGCAACTTTCTTTGACTGCTGAATCTTTGCATCTGATTTTACTGTGAACAATGTTTTTTGAGATAGCACATTTTAAACACATTTCAAACTATTCGCTTGAAATGAGTTTTGACTTAATAAATAAGTTTCATAAATACTGGTATGTGTCTTATAATTTCTGCTGTGTGTGACAATGCATATCAAATTGCTAGTTGCATTGTTAGCTGGGGACGGGCTACTGAAAATGAATCATTACTTTTTTTTTTTTTTTTTTTTTAAAGTAGAAGGTCTTTTTTGTCTTTTCTCCCATAGCCGTCCAGTATTTTTTAATTAAGAAAAATGCAAACCAGATTGCTCCTCTCTTTACCTCTTTTTTCCTCTATGAGAGAAAACAAAAAAAGCAAAACCAACAGTAGAAAATGTTTTCTATATGTCATCTATAGGGAATCTATAGGTCAATTGAAATACATTCTTTAAGGTGGCTGTTCCAGCTATGGGAATGCTGGTGGGAGTGTGAGGGACAGTTTAGATGTTTCACTTCTTGAAAAGCTGTTATCTACCTGATTTGGGTGAAGAAGATAAAATTCAGGCCATGATCTGCTTAGGAACTTCGTATTTTTTTACCATTTCCTGGGGATCCTAAGATTTATGAAAACTAATCCAGACTATAATTGTATTAACTGTACCAAATTCAAGAGTGCAAGAAAGTGGATATGTGTTTACCCTCACAGAATTTTACCTTCTCTAAATGATAATTCCAATCTCTTTTTTTTTTAAATAAACGTTTCTTTCATCATTGTTCATCCCCAGTGCCAGAGCGAAACTTCAAGGTATATATGCTAAATCTCAACAATAACCACCCTTATTTATTTTAATCTCTTTCCTTTTTTTAATTTGTGAGTTTAGCGGTGCAGGTCTCCATCCACACCCCAGCCACCCTCAGCTG
Organism: Phaethon lepturus; assembly: GCF_000687285.1. Classification (NCBI taxonomy): domain Eukaryota; kingdom Metazoa; phylum Chordata; class Aves; order Phaethontiformes; family Phaethontidae; genus Phaethon; species Phaethon lepturus. The sequence continues at coordinate 1,210 of NW_010545806.1, forward strand.
CTGCTCTACTCCTACCACACGTAATGATACTTCTCACCCAAATACTGGGGCATAGTCTTGCAGCGACACTCAAGCACGCAGCTCTGCCATTCCACAGGTTGATCTCAATATGAGGGTAGGAAATGAACAGGTTGGTCCAAATATTTTCTCATTCTCAAAGGAAGGCCCTTCCTGGTGTTTGACGTGAACATGGTTATCATTCAGCCTAGCTTCAGTGCCAGTTCAACAATTTACATATCCATGGGAAATGTGACATTTTGCTGCAACATGCTTCAGTGCATCTGCTGGCACCTAACCTACTGGCTGAAAGAAAGAAAACTACTGGTTTGAAAATAATGTACTGTTTTCCCCTTAGGAAATACAGAGCCTATGGTTCTGTAGATTTCCCCTTGATTATTTTCTTGATGTCATAAGCATCATCCTATCTCTTGAGATAGGGGACAGGACTCTTTTACTAGCCTTTGAAAAGGGCAGGTTGCCCAGGCTGTCTTGGTTGCACTAAGGACTGCAGGGGAGTAGCTGGAATTCTGTATTTCTCCAGCGGTCACAGCTGGGGAACATACACCTGCTGCTTAAGCCAACTAAGTTAGAAGTGTCCTGCTGCTGCTGAAATATGCTGCTGAGCTCAGAAACACCAACTGGCTGCCCTACTAGTGGAAAGAGCATGAAAATTAGCACACATGTATTTTTTTCCCTCTAATGCTCTCTCCACACTAACCACTGCACACAGAAACAATCATCTCCTTCATCTTAGATAATTTACAACCTAAGCCACCAAATGGTGACACTCATGAACAGGTTTTTGTTTCCTTTTTTTTGGGGGGGGAACAGTATTTACTTCCTTATCATTTTAATCTTTTTTTTCCCCTCTCATTTCTGTTGCATCTAAGTGGTACAACCTTTTCAGTACTCATAAATAGTATCAAATAATGTGAAACAAAATAAATTTTAAAAAGAGGTAAATCTGATACCAAAGCTAAGCATTTCATTTCATTATCATAGAATCATAGAATACTCTGGGTTGGAAGGGACCTTTAAAGGTCATCTAATCCAACCCCCCTGCAAGGAGCAAGGACATCTTCAACTAGATCAGGTTGCTTGGAGCCCCCTCCAACCTGACCTTGAATGCTTACAGTGATGGGGCATCTACCACCTCCCTGGGCAACCTGTTCCAGTGTTTCACCACCCTCATTGCAAAAAATTTCTTTCTCACGTGTAGTTAAAATCTGCTCTCTTCTAGTTTAAAACCATTACCCCTTGTCCTATCGCAACAGGCCTTGCTAAAAAGTCTGTCCCCATCTTTCTTCTAAGCCCCTTTTAAGTACTGGAAGGCTGCAATAAGGTTTCCCCAGACCCTTCTCTTCTCCAGGCTCCCAATATCAAACAATCCCAAGTGTCTCAGCCTGTCCTCACAGCAGAGCTGTTCCAGCCCTCTGATCTTTTCTCTGTGCCTCCTCTGGACCCACTCCAACAGGTCCATGTGTTTTCTGTGCTGAGGGTTCCAGAGCTGGATGCAGGACTCCAGGTGGGGTCTCACCAGAGCAGAGTAGAGGGGCAGAACCACCTCCCTCAACCTGCTGGCCATGCTTCCTTTGATGCAGCCCAGGATACGCTTGGCCTTCTGGGCTGCAAGCACACATTGCCGGCTCCTGTCCAGCTTTTCATCCACCAGTACCCCCAAGTCCTTCTTGGCAGGGCTGCTCTTTGCTGCAACCTAGGTGCAGGACCCCGCACCTGGCCTTGTTGAGCCTCATGAGGTTCACATGGGCCCATGAGCTTGTCCAGGTCCCTCTGGATGGCATCCTGTCCCTCGGGTGTGTCAACCACACCACTCAGCTTGGTGTCATCTACAGTATTCCTAAGGGTGCACTTAATCCCACTCTCTGTGCCATTGATGAAGGTATTAAACAGTACTGGTCCCAACATGGACCCCTGAGGGACACCACTCATTGCCAGTCTCCATCTGGATATTGAGCTGTTGACCACTACCCTCTGGATGTGACCATCCAACCAATTCCTTATCCACCCAACAGTCTACCCATCAAATCCAACTCTCTCCAACTGAGAGAGAAGGATGTTGTGGGGGACCATTTCAAAGGCCTTACAGAAGTCCAGAAGGATGACATCCATAGCTCTTCCCTTGTCCACTGATGTGGTCACTCCATCCTAGAAGGCCACTAGCTTGGTCAGGCAGGACTTGCCCTTGGTGAAGCCATGTTGGCTGCCATGAATCACCTCTCTGCCCGTAACGCGCATTAGCATAGCTTATAGGAGGATCTGTTCCCTGATCTTCCCAGGCACAGAGGTGAGGCTGGTTGATTGATAGTTCCCAGGGTCCTCCTGGGTACACTTTTTAACAATGGGTGCAATGTTTCACTTTCTCCAGGGACTTCACCTGACTGTCAGGACTTTTCAAATATCATGGGAAGTGGCTTTGGAACGCACTTCACCCCTTGCCCCAAAAAAAAACAGTGCCCTCGGGACTCTGGGATGCATCTCATCACATCCCATATGTATGTTCAGGTTCCTCAGGTGGTCTTGAACTTGATTTTCTCTTACAGTGGGAGGCACTTTGCTCCTCCAGTCCCCATCTTGCAGCCCATCCCCTCAAGCAGTGTGGGAAGATAGACTGCCAGTGAAGACTGAGGAAAAAAAGTTGTTGAGTACGTCAGCCTTCTCCTCATCCATTGTTACCAGTCTGACAGTTTTGCTCATTAAGGGAGGTAAACTTTCTTTGACCTTCCTTTTCTGTCTGAGTTACCTACGGAAGCCCTTATTATTTTTTCCATCCCTCGCCAAGTTCAGCTCCAGCCGCGCCTTGGCCCTCCTGACCCCATCCCTACACAACTGGGCAGCATCCCTGTACTTATCCCATGATATCTGTCCCTGCTTCCACTGCCTGTGCATTTCCTTCTTGTCCTTTAGTTTGACCAGCAGGTCTTAACTCAGCCATGCTGATCTCTTGCCTTCCTTTCCTGATTTTTTACATCTGGGGATCCAGAGCTCTTGCACTCTATGGAAAGCACCCTTAAAGATCTGCCAGCTCTGTTGTCCTCCCTTGTCCCTGAGGGCAGTTTTCCAGGGGGTCCTATTGACTGACTCCCTGAAGAGCTGGAAGTTTGCTTTCTGGAAATTCCGGCTCCTGACTTTACTTTTTGCCTGCTCCATATACCTCAGGACTGCGACTCCACCAGTGCATGATCACTGCAGCCCAGGCTGCCTCCAATCTTGTCATCACCAATTATATCACTTACATTGGTGACCAACAGGTCCAGTATGGCATTCCCTCTGGTAGGTCTGTCTATTACCTGGCACAGGAAGTTATCCTCCATGCATTCTGGGAGTCTCCTGGATTGCCTGCAGCTCGCTGTGCTGCTTTTCCATCAGATGCTGGGGTGGCTGAAGTCCCCCAGCAGGACGAGAGCTTGCAAGCGCAATGCCTCCTGCAGCTGGAGTGAGAAGGCTTCATCAAAAGGCTGCCCTTGATTGCATGGCCTGTAGTAGACACCAACCACAAGGTTCCCTTTGTTGCCTCAGTCCCTGATTCTTACCCATAAGCTTTTGACCTGCTCATGGCTATTCCTCAGAGACAGCTCTTCACACTCTATCCATTTCTTGATGTAGAGGACAATGCCTACGCC
>NW_010545806.1:5323-6782 GCF_000687285.1 Phaethon lepturus
CCTGTCCCTTCTGAACAGCCTGTAGCCATTGATAGTTGCACTCCAGTCATGGGATTCGTCCCACCAAGTTTCAGTAACGGCAACCACGTCGTAGCTTTCAAGCAGCACGGTGGCTTCCAGCTCTTCCTGTTTGTTACCAATGCACGCAGCTGGGCTGTCAGCTGTGTCACCTTCTTAGAGGAACACCCCTTAATTCCTTTGAGGTCTTTTGCTGGTGTTTTCCTGTGAGCTCCCATTACCCCAGGAGCCCCTGGCTCATCTCTGTAAGACTTGAAGTGTGCTGCAGTGGAGCCAGCACGTCTCAGAGCCACAGGCGCTCACTATCACCCACCCCTCTTACCATGGTGGGTCATCCCACAGATTGTCACAGGCAAGCCTGATATTATCCCCTTCCCCCTTCAAGTCTAGCTTAAAGCCCTGTCAATGAGCCCTGCTAGCTTGTGAGCAAAGACCTTCTTCTCCCTTTGAGAAAGGTGAATCCCATCTGATGCCAGCAAGCCTGGTGTTGTGTAGGTCATCCCATTATCCAAAAACCCAAAACTGCGGTGGTGATGGAATTGTGGTGGTGACAGCAATCACATATAAGTTATTATATTCATTCATATTCTATTACAAGATTAAACATGCTATTGTGGATCTCAGGGTATAATTTTTTAAAAAATTAATAAAAAATGTATTATTTTCCATAGGAACGACATAATTTTTACTGTTGTAATAAAAGAGAAGGGATCCTGAAGTATATTCAGCACAAACAGTTATGGTAAGAGGGGCGCAAGAGATAAAATAGTTTTGATTTCAACAACCAATCCTTTGCTCAAAGTTATAGCCTTACTTGCAAAGTTGGGTTTAACTTTATGGTAAATACTTGATTCTTAAATTTGCAGTTCTTGACTAGGAAAGTGCAACTATCTGCAGAACAGAGCAATGGTACTTCCATCTGTCTGAATAACCAGCACCCCCCCTGCTTTCTGTCATAGACAGCCATTTTGGGAACTACAAAAAGAAATAGATATAGAAAGTGTAACTGCTCAGGAAGTGCTAGACCATAGTGAACCCTTCCGTTCTTAACCAGCAGTCCTCTCCTTTCCCCACTATGTACTTAACAATCACATTAACATCTACCATAAAGCATGATGTTGGTGTAAGTACTGTTTGGTCTTGCTGCTTTGTGAACTGCAGAATTGCAAACTTGGTAACTTATACTAGCAGTCCCATAAAAAATTCAGTATTCAGAAATATAAGCAAGCTATGAATCTTTGTATATTTTTTACTGCAGCCTTGGTTGGGCTTTTAAGGAAAATCAGCAAAAGTGATGATCAAAGAATCAAAAGTTGACACAAGTTCTCGCATCTTATTAGAAGGACAAAGTAAAAAGAAACAAGAAAAGATAGTTCATTTTTACAGTATGCTTTCTTTTATGAGAGCCTGGTTTCATACCATAGTGATGACAGAAGAGAGA
>NW_010545807.1:0-4521 GCF_000687285.1 Phaethon lepturus
ACCGGCTTGGAGAGCACAGGTTGGGTTGCTCCACCGGTTGGTCATAATCTTATTTTGTGCGGAGCCTCTCTCCTTAAAAGCTTCCTTTTTAAATTAGTCCTCTCCCACTTCAGGGCACGCGCAGCCTCGCGGGGCAGGGGAGGCTGAGCGGCTGGGCTGCACGGGGCAGGGCATCTCGCTCCCTGCAGCTCTGGAACAAGGACAGAATGAGGAACCCAAGGACAGATCTCCCGGGGCCCTCTCCAAAACCTCCACCAGTCCACCTGTGGCCGGGTGGTGCTTAGCTCTGGCCATCTCCCCATGCACAGCCCTGCCTCCCGCGGAAGCGTGTTATTCTCCGCTGGACCCACGTCACCCCACTGGCATTGCCTGTGCCAGTGAGCCCAGCGACGAAAATGCAAGAGCTGCATCCTCCTTAAGCAACTGCACAAGCTCATCGAGCACCTCAGCACCAACCCACGCAGAAGGCAGCTGCTGCCTGGTGCACCCGAAGCCTTGCAGATCTCCCCTCCCCAGGGGATACAACCGAAGCCAAATGCCGGTGCTGCACACACAAGGTCCAGGCATGAAGACACGTGGCCCATGTCTGTGATGCGTGGTCTACCGAAGATCAGATGCAAAACAAGCTCCTGTTTTCACAAGGTCACATAATCAACCCAAAAGTCAGAGAAGGGGTACAAGGAACGACCCGTGCACATATCAAAACATGCACGTTCCCAGGGCCAGCCATACGAGACTTGCCTGGAAGCCACAGGAGATACACTCAGCTCTCTCTTTGACAGAAGTGTTTTGTCCCTTTTGCTCCCCTGAGTGTTTTCAGCACACCAACATCAGTCCATTAATACTGAACCCAGCCCTCCTTCCCCTTAGCAACAGCATCAATATTTATGATGTGTAGCTAATGCAGTCTACTTACATGATTTCTAGGATTTCAGATGGGAATTCTTTGTATAAAAGACCTCCATTACCTTTCAGTATAGGATGCTGCTGTTCACCTTCAAAACAAGCATTATGGAGCTGCGACCTTTCTTTCACAAACTATTTCATGCTGAGGAGACCCAGCCTGCAGCTGCTTCCCAATCGCAGCTAAATTAAGTGGGAATATAGGTACCAGGAACCCACATAATACTGATTGCTCTGCTTAGGTGGGTTTCTGTAAGCGCCTGAAAAGGATCAAGCCCATTGATTAATTAACCGATAACCTATATACAGGCGTCGGTGCAAACTCTGCTGCTTTGAGTAACTCAAAATGGTGAGCAAGTCGAGCGCTCCCAGGGTTGGCTTTATCAGCCTCTTGCCTGAAGAGGCTGTTCGAAAGGCTGTGAAATGCCTGTAGCCGGGCATAACGAAGAGCTTGGAGGTAGATGGGTGGTGATGGAGGGAGACTGATGTCCTGGGTAAAAATCTGGTCTTTGGCTATCATCAGCTAATGTTATGGGGCTGATGAATGGTAGGTGTTAACAAACTCATCAGGGTTTGAAGCGTTGTGGTGAGCAGCCCATGAAGCGCCTAGGAGGAGGGTGCTGCCTGCGAGACAGCTCTCGGAGGCAGGCTGCAGGGATCCCTGTGTCATGGATGGGCTGCACCACCTCGTGAGGGTGCAAGTATGTGTAAAGACCTGCTGTGTCTTCTCCGGGTTCTTCTCCCCAGCCCGCAAGCTGGCTCTGCGACATGGCAGCTCCGCGCTGTTTGATGCGGCTGCTGTTCAGGGAGGACTTCAGTTTTTAAAGGGGGTGACTCTGAAAGGGCATTCATCCTTCCTGGCAGCAAAGGCTTTCTGCAGGGGGGATCTTTTTCAGCTCACTGCCTGGCTAAGGAGAGCTGGGGGAAGTTTGTCTGGTTTTGGGTTTTTTTTTTTTCTTTTTCATATAAATAGGGTGTTCAGCAAGAGTGCTGTTTTCAAGTCAAGCAAAAACATTGCAAGCGAAAAACAAATTCTTTATTTTTGTTCAGACGTGGCCATTTAAAGAAGGAAGCCAAATACTTTGTATGACCCAGCGCAATTACCACGTCTCCCTTTTTCTTCTCCTGGAATTAACAGGCGGTGCAACCGTAACCTGGGATTTCCCTGTTGTCCCTTGCTTCTGCTGTCTGCTCTGGACCCTTTAATTCACCTGTGGTTTAGAAAACCCCAGAGTTTCCCACCGATCCCCAGCAGAGAGGTTGCTTTGGGACTGACGCGTGCCGGACGCAGTGCAACCGGCTGGAGGTTTTCCCTCTCGGCACTAAAGCCCGACGGAAGGCGTTAGGGATGAGGCAGCCCTTACCTGAGCGATGGCCCGGACGCTGGGGACTCCTTGAAGGCTCCCAGCCCCAGGACTGGGTGCTTCTGTCAGGGCACGTTCCTTCAGACTCAAAACTTCTCGCTGCTCCGGCAAAGCCGCTGCCCTTTTCTGTCTAGGGCATCTATAGCCAAAACCCAGAACGCTAGTTGTTAAAAACAGTCAACGGATGATTATGTTCCCTCTCTTTTAATTAAAAGCCTGGCATTTACAAATCAAAAATATCCACGCCGGGATCTTTCCTGCCCTGGTATTTTAAATAATAATTGTTAATTATTCATGATTCATGATTAATGATTGCTTTGCACATCTAAATATCTTCCTTCCAGACAACCCTGTAAAATCATTTGCTATAATGGTGAGAAATCTGCTCGGCTAGCGATAGCGGTGAAAGTCCTAGGTCCTCCTGGGGCTCCCGTGGCAACGCAGCAGATCTTCGCTAATATTTGTCCCAACTCGCCACCAAGGAGGGTGCCTTTGGTAGCTGACGGGTTTGCTCGTTGGACGTGCTCCATTACATCTGCCTGCTCTGGCAACAACGGGAAGCCCTTTTTGTTCCTGCCGCCTGGACCACCCCCGGTGACTAACCCGCAAAGCGAGGGGCTGCGGACATCCCCCCTGCGCAGAGCAGCCGTGCGGGCTGCCGGAGGTGGGGTCGAAGGCACATGGCAACAGAAGGGAGAACTTAACCTTCAGAGGTTGAGACCGGCATGCCCAAGTTAAGAGCCTAAAGAGCTCTAAAACATTGATCCCAGCTCAAGGACCCGGTGGGTTGAGTCTTTGTAGAACAAAGTCAAGAGCGCTTGGCGTGTAACAGTCCTCTTGACTTTGCTCTACAAAGAGAACTACAGAGGAGCGGCTTGGTGGCAGCCGCTGCTGCTTGTCAGTCCCTCCGGCTCTAGGAACATGTTGTCTTTGTCAGCTCACCGCTTCCTTCTGGGTCACCTTTTCCTTATAGGATTCACAGCCAAGTTTCAAGTTTTCAATGTTTGCACAAACTCAGTAAAAAACGTTGGTCCAGTTTCACTGGGACCGGCTGGTAACATTTACCTCCGTGGCAACGTAAAGCCTCCGGCAAAGGGGCTGGAAGGCAGCGTGGTGCTGACTGCTACAGCTATGGGATGCGCCTTCAGCCCAACCGAGTGGGCGAATGAGATATTCTTGTGGGTTGCGTGCATCCTAACGGCAGTGGGTTTTTTTTACTGCAGCTCACTTTCTGCACGATTTCTCACCTAGATTTTTGCTGGAGTGGTTGCAAGATATTCCAGCGCTGCACACTGTTCTGTTTGTTCTTTTCTCCTGTCCAGCAAGTGCGCTGGCAGCAGAAATTGGTGTTTTGCTGCAATCTAGTGGTGTAGCACATAGAACAGAATCATGGTATTCACTTCAGGCTGAAGATAGGCTCCCAAGCAGGTTTTCCCAGGCTCTGAGCGAAGTGATAGTTGTGTATCTGTGCTCTGTACTAACAATTCCTTCATCAGATGAAAGAAAACAAAACCAATGTACATTATTCTTCATATCAAGCAATAGAGAAGATGGATACTGCACGAGAGACGTGATGCAGAAAGGTGTTTCAGGAAGCATAACTTTTTAAATGTGCCATCTGGAGAGTGCTGGAAATCTTAGGCTTTATGATGGGGCAACATTACTGACTCCTTGTATAATGAGCAGCTGACTTGTGTTAGAAATCAAGGTGATATAAGCACAGGCAAGATGGCCTAGTGTTTTCCAGCTGAGCAAGCTCCTAACCTTCTGGCAATAAGTAAGTAAATGGAGGCACTCGGTGGCCCTCAAGTCAGTAGAAGTGCTTGCAGGCTGCGATGAGAGAGAGATGGAGATGTGCAGGGAAAGGTAAAAAGGTAAAGGGTTTTCTTTCACCCCCCCCTTCGCTTTCCCTCAGCCCTTCCTTGGGACCCTGAGGAGTTATAAGGGAATGACATAATTCATCTTTCCCTTGAAAACGTTGTCTTTGCCTTCATCTTCTTCCCATCCTCATACAAAACAGGAGGCTTGAGAGGGCAAGTGCTGCTGAGCACAGGGATGCGATGCAAACCTGCCTGGCCCCAAAAAGTAATGTTCCCAGGGGGAACGGAGGGAAAATGTGGGACAAAGCTGCCTGGACTCTTGTATCTGTGATCTTGAAATCTGTCTGGAAAGAGTAGTATCAGAGCAAAGCTTTGTTCCCATTGTGCTGCTTAATATTTCATGGTAAGCTGGTGTTAGACACGGGGGTATCCAG
>NW_010545807.1:4531-8678 GCF_000687285.1 Phaethon lepturus
ACAGGGAGGCCTCGTTGGCCTGGGCAGCTCCTCCCTGCCGTCATCCGTGGCAGGCTTCGCTCTCGGCTGTGCCGGCGCTAGTGTGGTCCCCTCTGGGCTGGTAGGATGCCCGGACCCCCAGAGCAGCCTCCCCACAGCCAGCATCCCACCGAGCAGTTCCTTGGACCAGGTCTGGAGTTGTGAGCCTGGGGCTGCAAACTGGGGAGGAATTTGACCCAGGTAGAGAGTGGGTATTAGAGGCAATTTTTAGGGAAACAACTGCTTTGGGATGCTGTTTTGCAAAAACTTCTAGGGCAAGTTCAGTTGGTGTCCCTGCTGATTTAGGGACAGAAATGTCAGTATTTTTATCACCTACCTGATGACACATGTCAGGATTTCACCCCCCTCTGTTTTAGGGTGGGTGCAGCCTTGATTGTCACAAGCAGGCAAATAAAGACAAGACCTTTAGATATTTTTACTAGATCTAAAAGTTGTAGGAATCCTTTCATGGAACGAAGGCTGGAGTGTGCCTGGCTGACACCAAGTAAACCTCTCCATGGGGTGCAGAGTGCTCGCCCAGCCGACGCATGGTTAAGGCAGCTCCTGTCCAAAAGACACATTAACAGCCCTGGGGAGGAAAAGCAGGTAATTCTTGGGAAGTAAAACCATCCTTCCCCACAGGCAGCTGTGGCTCTTTGCTGTCAGTTTGGGTACTAGAAGCACTACGGGAGGCAAGTAAAGAACGACCAGAGAAATAAGTCTCACACTTAAGGCGTGAGGTGTGGGACACCAGTGCCAGCGAGGCTCCGTTCCTGGAGCCTGCCCAGACATGAACACCCAAAGACCCCCAGGCACGTTACAGAAAACAAATCCAGCTGGTCCCTGCACTGCTCCGAGGAAGGCGATCGACTGAAGTGCTCCATGGAACTGTAGTGACAACAGGGCTCTGGAGGGACGCTCGGGTGTACGGCTGTGGCTGAGGGTTCTTAATTTGGTGCAGATCCTTTATCAATAAGCCTAGCTCAGATTTGCTGTTTTTCTCTCCTTTACCGGATCCCTCAAACTTACTCTGCTGCAGTTCTTTTTCCTTTTTGTTCTGTGCCTGTTATGCACACAGAGAAAGCCTGCTCTCCCAGTTTGCTGCAAACCACCTGCAGATTTTCCCAGTCCGTTGAGATCTGCAGGTGAGCACTGGGCAAGATTTACAACAGCCCCCTGAGAGCGGTACCACGACTGTGTATGTTGTTGATTGGGTTTTGTGCGCGCTAAAAATAACGGCCCTCAGAAGGAAAAGACCGTTTCGCTGTAGCAGCAGATGGCAGCACCGGATAACGGACGGCGCGGGCCGGGCTCAGCACTGCCCGGGCTAACGGAGTGCCCAGCCGGGCTGGCCAGTCCTGGGCATCCACCTCCACCCTCAGCCTTACGGGTGCTGTGGTAGTGGTAGGTGGTTTTTTGCATCCTTCTGCGGTTGCAGAGGTCTGGTATTGCCGGCAAGCGAGATTCGAGGCCTCTGGAGTTGGGTGCTCGTGGACTGAAGGGTCCCTTCCCCTTCCAAATTGTTGGCTCTGAAGGAGTAGAGGCCTCTGCGGCGTTGCGTGCTTGCAGTGCTTCAGCATGACAGCATGAGTGTTTCTAAATGCTAGGCTAGGTTTTAAATCCTCTGTACTGGGTAAAACTGCAGGTGCATTAATGAGGTGAGACACCTCTGCTCGTGCCCCTGGAGCTACAGATGGGGAGGGCTTCGTGTCCTGCGCTCTCAGCGAGGGCAGCACAGACTGGCTGCAGCAGCGCCATGATTTATGTCCTAGGGGCAAGCGAAGCTGCTGCTCCATTTAAACAAAGTGCCTGGGCTGCGCATCCATCACTAGCTTTCCCCGAAAGGCTTGAGTGTCATAGTGGGGTGCCCATGAATCCATCTTTCTAAGTGCAAGTGCTTTAAGGCTAATCAATACTTTGTTCAAAGAGATTGGTTGGAGGAGAGGAATTCATCTAATTTCTCCTCATTTCCCATTCCCTGGTTAACCATGTTAATTTGATGTCAGTGGATCCCTAGGGAGAAGGGAAAGGAAGGGACCCTTGAGTGAGGACAAATATCGACAGTGGATGTGGCAAGAAATGAGAGCCAAGGAGGGAGCACACCACTGCCGTGTCAGGAGTCAGCCCCTCACCTCCCACGACTGGGCTCTGCCCTGCAGGAGAGTCTGGATCAATAACCAATGCACATTTGGCTTTCTCTGTTGGCATGGGATGTCCTCCTAGTTCAACCACGTGCTTGCTGGGAAACACCAAGCACCAGGGCCTAGCTTCCTGCTAATTTTAATTGCTAACTGTCGTAAATGTGTCTTGCAAGTACAGGGTGCAATTTCCATTGCGCTTACATGCTTCATCTCAAGCTGCCGATTGTTTCTCTTGACTGTTTTGATCCTTGCTGTACTGGATTTGGTTATCTCTAGACAGAGCTGCATGCTGAGGTGATACGTCTCAGTTTCATTTTGCCCGTGTACACATGCTCAAACAGTCTCCAAGCTTTTCATCAGAGCTCCACTCACCGTTTCTTCCAGTACATCTTGCAGAGGTAGCTACAAAGAAGAATAAAAAAATTCTTGTTCATAGCATAAACAGATCAGCACCGTATGCTGCAAATCAGTATTTGTGTGATGCAGGTAGGCAGCGTCCTCCTCCCGATGGGATTCTCTGCAAAGAGACTTCCAAAAGCAAGAAGGGATATTTTGGTTACTTCCCAGCAGGCTGGTTTGCAGCCAACACCACTAACAGGAGTGAAGGGACAGACGCTTGCAGGAACAATGAAGAGAAGTAAATTTTGCAAGGCATGGAGCAGCTCTTAGGAAGCACAACGTGCCCCCGGACCCCTCCGGAGGTAACAGTAATCAGCATCTTGGAAGAGCACTCAACACTGTTTGAGAGAGCTCTTTGAAGAGTGACTTTGCATACTCCTGCCCTAAATATAGCTGTACAACAGGATCCCCGCAGAAATGACAAAGCCTGATGAAGCCTAATGTATCCAAGGGTGCTGAGCAGCTCCAGGGAAAGGGAGGTAAACCTGTGCCTCAGTGACATTAATAGTAAAAGCTCCCCAGCTTTAGATGCCTGGTTTCCTTGTGCTTTGTTACTGATCCCTCTTTGCTGGACTGTACGGTTTGGCTTTTGCCTCTGCTTTCACCAGCACGCTGGCAGTTGGGGAGGGGTGGCCGGAGCTCTGGTCAGCATGGTGTTCTGCACTGTCTCAGCTATTCTTAATTGATTTATCTTCCTTCATTTAGAGCAGCTGGGCTGCCGCTCTCCTGCAGCACCTGCTCTCTGAATCTGGTTTTGTGTTACTGCATCCACTACTCCTTGGTAAAACTGCGCTCTCCCACTTCCTTTTGAGATCCCCCGAGGAAGGTCCTTTCCTCTGGTGGTCCAGCAGACCCCGCAGGACACACATTTAACTTCTGACACATGAATTCTTCACCGACTTTCAGGGGATGGCGACACATGTAAATGCAAAATGCATTTTTTGGGCTAAGCCAGGGACCTCAGCACTTTCTGTGATAAACCCCTAAAGGGCTTGAATATATGATGTGCATCAGCACGTTCAACACATGTTGTCTAGAAGATATGCTAAAACAATCAGGATCAGTGTGTTGCTTCTAGAGAAAGTGTCTATATTGGTTTAAGTTTCACAAACTCAGCAGAAAATTTGTAATGTAATAAAATGTATGGTGAGGGAAGTGGCAAATCTCGCTATGTTTCCTGGATGGGGGAGGCTTTAATTAAACTGACATTTCTGATAACCAACTCACTGAAGAGATGTCTGGGCCGTGATGTTAACAGAAGCCTCTGCTGGGTCACTCGCCGGGGGCCCGACTGCAGATAGCCACCAGCTGCCGTCGTGCCCAGAGGCAAGCTGTGATACTTCTGCTCCTCTTCCTCACCCCCTGCGTGGCACAGGTCCCCCCGAGGGCCGCCCCACTGCTCGGGGGGCAACGACGTGTGCTGCAACCCTCCCCAGACGCTTCATCTGGCCGATTCCCTGCGCTCAGGAAAGACTTGTCCTTTCCTGCCCCCAAAAAATCGTGAGCTGGGCTTTAGTCTCTGGGACCCACGTGGTTTGTTACCCCGGTTTGTGCTTTTAGTGCCTGCGGAGAACTTTTTGGGGGCTGGG
>NW_010545808.1:0-6047 GCF_000687285.1 Phaethon lepturus
GTGCTGCACCGGCGTTGCACCAGCATTGCACTGGCATTGCACCAGCATTGCACCGGCGTTGCGCCCACATTGCACCAGCATTGCACCCGCATTGCACTGGCGTTGCATTGGCGTTGCACTGGCGTTGCACCCGCATTGCACCGATGTTGCACCGGTGCTGCACCGGCGTTGCACCAGCATTGCACCCGCATTGCACCGGCGTTGCACTGGCGTTGCCGGGGCGCTGCCAGCGGATGCACATCAGGTTCCACCAGATGAGCCTTCAGCCTTGGAGGGGTCATACAGTTATTTTCAGCTTCCTTTGATCGATGGAAAGATTTTTCCGTCTCCCTATCCATCTCAGAGGCTCCAGCATCTCAGCACCCATTTGAAGCCAGGGACATATTCTAAGGGCACCCGCATTTGGCCGCAGGACGGCAAGCGTGTCTAGCCCACTCTTCAGTGGCATCGGTAAGAGCAGGGAGTGGGGCATCCCCCCACTGCAGTTACTGCAACTATCCCCATCCCTCCCTGCCCCGAACTGCCACCGGCATTCCCCCTAAACCATACTTTGGGGGCACTTATTTCCCCCCCATCAGACCTGTGCCTTGTGTGAAGGACTCGGAGGATGCCGTGGCAGGCGGGGATGGAGGTGTCCTGTCCCCAGCGCCCTGCACGGGTCCCTGCGTGAGAAGGGAGTGATGCCCCAGCTCCCGGAGAGCCGTGGGGCTAGGGGCACGTTCTGCACCCCCACCAGCGCCCGCTGAGCGTGGGTGCGAGCTGGAAACGGCTCCTCTGGGCACGCTGGTGCTAAACCCTGGGGGAGGCTGTAAATGGGTGTGCGAGAGGGTCAGGGATGGAGAGGGGGTGAGGGAACGGGCCTCTCCCAGGCAGCAAGAAGATGACGAGCCCCTGGCTCCACCTTTATCCTCCGGATGAGACCCAGGATACAATCCGGAAAATTGCCCTCAATCCCAGTGCGGGCAGCACTGCTCTTCTGTATTTCGGGAGCAGCTCTCAGAGCTGGGGATCCCCGGGGCCGGTGGTTACAGCAAGGACCGGCGCATGATCGGGGCCAGCTCAGTAAAGCAGCTTTGGAAATTCGCTGAAAAATGCGAGACGTCAGAGCTGCTCAGGCGTTTTGGTCAGATGTGGTAAATAGTTTCAGCTGAAGAACATAAAAGGAGGCAGAATTTCTGAGTACTTTTACTTTTCACTGTGAAGCAATTAGTTCTCATTGCCAAGTAGATCAAATTTTTTATAGGTTTCCCCTAGATATGACCCAAACGGAGCTTCTCCCCCTTGATTTCTCATGTCAGCTGCTACTTAATACCTGTTTGCTCCCTGTGCTCTGTGTCCATGGCCCGGAGACTGTAAGGGGTCGGTGGGTGTTAGGACACCCGGTGCAGCTCCGTCCCTGTCCCCACTCCGGCCGTCCCCACTGGCTGTTGGGGTGGCTGTAACACTGGTGCTGGCAGGGTCAGCACTTACCAGGGCAAGCGACGGCTGAGCAGGGTCTTGCTGCATCCAAGACTAAGCACTGGTATTTAGATGGGATGCAAAAAGGACAATCACTGCTTTAGCCACCTTGGCCTGACCCTGAGTGCTCTTTGCTGGTGCTTGGTGGAGGTGCCGTGGGGACGCAGGGGGGACGCCCCCCCCGCCGCGGGGGGCTGCAGGGATGCTGCTCCGTGTCACGGGGCGGCTGTGCTTGCCCGCAGGGCTGCGACTTCCACCCCTCCGGGGCAGCCGCCTCCCCCCGGCCCCTTATCAGGCCAGCAGCAGTCCCTCGTTTTTGGCTTCGCTTGAAAAGACGATGGTATTTTTATAAGGGGGAGCGAGCACAGAGGGCTGCTGTCGGTGGGCAATGAGCTCCGGCTCCGGGCGGCAAGCGGCGCGAGGCTGGGAAGGTGTGAGGAGTGTCTGGGAGCTAGACCGAGCTCCGCGGGGCAGGGGTAGGTCTGCGAGACAGCCTTCACGGGGATGTGCTCGGTTAGTCTTCTGCCGACATTTCTTAAATGTGATTAAAAAAACGATTTTCTTTTAAATACAGGAATACCTGCTGTAGGACCAGGGCCAGCAGCGGGGAACGGGGCAGTGCATAGGGCAGAGCCAAGGGGTCCATTGGGCAGGGGGGACACCTGCAAGTGTCTCTGCTGGCTGGCTTGGGGTTAGAACAGGGCAAAGACTGCAAAAAAATATCCGTGACTGTTTGTGTTCAGGCTCCTTCTCTGTTTGCTTTCCTCAAATATTCAAGCAAACAAGGTTCCTGGCAGAAATGTTTGTGGAAACGACAAATGTTGCAGAATTTTCACGGAAGGCAAATTTCAAGGTAGTGGCTGTATCATGAACCCAGGGCTGATGGCTCTGCTTGCCTGCGCTGGGCAGAGGCACCACATTCCTGCCGGGGCCTCTGAGCTAAGCCAGGCCCCAGAAGCAATTACTCTCAGGAACCGCTCCTGTCCGAGCTTCAGCCTGAGCATCAACAGAAATTACCCAGCAAATCCCTTCAGGAAATACATGCCTCAAAAAATAATGACGGGCTCTGGCTGCTGCACCAAAGGTGTGAGATGAGCAGCTCCATGCAGAGTGAGCAGCTGTGGAAAGGCACCAGCAGCTGAGGAGCAGATGGATCCTGGCTCTAAAAAGCTGAGGGTCTGCGCAGCTGGACCGGAATTTCTATCCCAAAAGGCTGCAGCCACTGGAGGGGCTCCAGCTGCAGCCCCGTGGTGACAGGAGCACTGGTGCCGAGGGGTGAATGGGAGCCATCACCGTGGGCTCAAGCCCTCTGAGCCCCCAGCACTAAGGTGTCCATGCGGGCTCAGGCGGTGCTGGCATCTCCCAGTGGGAAGAGTGAAGGTGGGGAATAGGAATACTGTGGGCCTCATGCTGTGGGTCACCACGCATGGGCTGCCTCCTCTGTGGTGATGCTGTGGGAGCTCTGACACCTTTTCCTTCTCCAGACATCCAAGCCGGTTTGACACCCCAATTTTCATCTCTCACCTTGCTCACCTGCCCCAGGCTGCCCAGGGCAGCACCTTCCCCTTGGCCTTGACTATCTACCCTAAAACTCATCCATCGGGATAGGTGGCTCAGCTCCTGCCACCGAGCGTGGAACACCCGAATCCACCAACGTGGGACCAGCGGGCACCTTTCACCTGCCTCTGCACCAGAAACCTGTCCCGGCCGTGGGTGTGTGCAAGATTTTATAAGCAATAACCCCTGGGAAAGTGGGAAACACAGGGAGAGCCATACACTCAGCTTCCTGGCATGGCCCAACACTCTGGCTAGGAGAGCCAATGTCAACAGAGAGACCTGAAGGAAGGAGCAAAACCAAATACACGGCACTTCCCAGAACAAGAGCTGTAAAACCTGCGCAAACCTGAACAAGTGCCACAACACTCTTTTATACGGTCAGAATCAATAGTCGAGCCCACTCGACGTGTTTGCCGACACATAAACAACAGCCACTGCACCGCATTTATGGCCCAGAGATTTTCACAGAGGCTGCAGAGCCCGGCTCCTCCTGCCCCGCTTGCCACTTCTCTCCCCCCCTGCTCTCAGGGGAGGCTCGTCATTTTGCTGCACGGTCCCCAAAGCCTCGACGCCCTGTAATAAGAAGCTGCTGCTCCTCATCTCCAGTGTGCCAGCCTGCCCAGGGTTTCCAGCCGACTGCGCAGGTCCTGCATCCCACCCCATCACGTCCATCGGGATGGCAGGTCCACCCCACCGCCCCGAGTGAAAAGCAGCAGCCCAGCCTGGGGAGAGGATTTGCTGGTGCTGATGTCATGCCAGGGAATTTGGCCACGGACTGTGAGGCGGGGCAGCGTGTCAGGTTAGTGGATAGGGCAACACTGGGGGGCTCAGCAGAAGGCACAAAAGAGCAACCACCCCATGGAAAAAACCCTGCCCGTGCTTCAGGACCCCGGCAGCAAGCTGCGTGGCCTCTGGCTTGAAGCCGCCGTGGCTCATGAGCAGGAGCAGGTCCTGCCCCAGAGACGGGCAGGCTCAGCCAGGTCGAGGTGCCCTGGCAGGGAGGAGTGGAGAAGGCACCGATGGGGGCCCGGGGGAACCATCCCGTGCAGAGAGCCTGGCATCGGCAGGGCAAAGGCAGCACCGGGAAGGGAAGGGTGGAATAAAGAGGCAGGAGGGGAAAGGGGACCAACAGCCGGGCTTCAGATCCACAGCCCTGGCTGCTGCCCTGCCTGGAGTCTGCTGCCTTCAAGGACTAAATGGTGGTGGGAAGGAGGTGGTGGCTTTGCCACCGTGTGGACACCCTGGTGGAAGCAGAGCCGGGTGCTGCCCACAGCTCGTCCATGGGTGTGTGTCCCAGGACTGCCACCGCCTAGGAGAAATCTCTCCTGATCTGGGTGTGTTTCCATGTTACAGGCGTTAAAACCGGTGTGGAAACAGAGGGGTGAAGGGAGGTGTCACGGGGTTACACACAGTTCAGACCCAGCCCTGCCCGTGATGCTGCTCCACGCGGGCATGCTGGGCATTTGCCCCCGTTGCCAGCGCGCCCCTTCCCTGGGCATGGAGCCCAGGTACGGACCTGCTGGTCATTCCCCATCCCTGGCCCATCAGGAGCCTTCTGGAAGCTGCTGGCAGCCATGTGCTCTCCAAAGTCATTTGAATGCATCCCAGGCAGCCCCAGGTGGGAGCGGAGGCTCACTGAGACAGGACAGGAACAGTTTAGGAACGGTTTTTCTCCGTTAGACTTGTGCCTTTGAGCTGGCTCTTGGGGTCTGAAGTCTCTGGAGGGAAGAAACGAGCCCCCTCCTCAGCATAGCAAAAGCAGAGGCGGGCTTGGCAGGAGGAAAGGGAAATGGAGGAAGGAAAGTGCAGAAAAAAGGGTGTTTCAGATGGGCTTGGCCCTGCAGTCAGTTCCTCCAGGCACAGAGGCTGAGCGAGGCCATGCTCACTCCCAGCCCTGGTCAGGGCCACGGCCGGCTGCATTGCAAAGATGCCCAGTTCTCCCTTTCAGCATTCAAGCTTGGTGCCTGGGAAAACCCAGCGTGAAGTGCCACTCTAATCCCTCACCTAATTTTCCTCCTCCAGGCTAAGCAGGGCCACACATGCCAGCACATATTCCCTGCAGAGGAGAAAAAACTCCGTGCTCAGCAGCTTCCCCTCTGGACTGGGGCCAAACGAGTCAACATGAGAATGTCACAGCAACTTCATCCCCAGAAAGAAAAGCAGAGAGGCAGCGCTGCAGTGGCAGAGAGGGCTTTCTTGTAGCCTGGCAGTTGGAAAACCCCTTTTCTTCCTGCTGGGCTTGCCTTGGCCAGGCTATGACACAAGGCACTAGCTGAAATCTCAGGCCACCTGGGACATGGAGGCTCCTGGATTCCCCACAGACAACACCAACATGCACAGTCGATCAAGAAATCTCAGCTCTGAGAGTTTTCCAGGTCTCTGTTTCCTTGGCAGAGGATGGGGAGAGGAGGGCACCGACACAGAGCAGGCAGATGCCTGGGGAGCCGTGGAAGAGCTCCGGCAGCGATGCCCCCGGGGTGGTTTGAACCGTTGCAGATGCCCTCTGGGCTCTGCAGGAGACAAAGCTCAGGGCTCCCCAAAGATGGGGAGCGCTGGGTATGCAGCTCCTGCCTGCTGCCTCACTTCGTCCATGCTTCTCCTGTCCCCGCGTGTTCTCATGGTGGCTGGGAGGGGAGACAAAGGTAGTTTCTCAAGGATATGGTGTCCTGGGTATTTATATAGAAAAAAGTGGCCAGCCTCTCCCCAGAGAGGGATTCAGACCTGCTCCTGCTGTTACACACATCTGGGCACATTTTCCGGAGCAGCCTCCAGAGCTGCATGTGCGGTCGGGCATACCCTGCCCTGCAGAAATGCAGTGGCAGGCCAGAGGCCAGGGTGAGGGCACCTCAGAAAGGTGGCCCAGGAAGCAGCGGGCATTGCTGTGGGCACTGGCAGCAGGGCGCAAACCCAGAGCCACCTTATAATTCCCCTCCGGGTAGTGGCCAGAACCCTTTAAAACCTGCGGCTCTGCGGCACAGACTCCTGCTCCCCATCAAATCTCATTGTGACCAGCATTAAGGGATTAGCCGGTC
>NW_010545808.1:6118-6696 GCF_000687285.1 Phaethon lepturus
CCCGCCGGCCTGCGGGCCCCGTCGGAGGGCGAGACTCGCCTAGCTCTGCCCGCAGAGCTGAGCGCCCCTGGAAGATGAATGGCAGCAGATACGACCTGCTCCAGGAAACACCAGGTACCCCTGCGCTCCCCCTGGCACTCACAGCGGCGAGAGTAGCTGCGTAGCCAGCGCTGCAGAGGTTATGTGGATGAAGGGCACTGGCAGCTCCGCCACGGGGGCTCCACCGGGGGTTTGGAGCAGCTGAAATATGCTCATCCCCCACATATGTACTGCTGGTCCCCAGCTAAGGGGACCCCCAAGTCCATGGTTTCTGTTTTGCCGTGCGGCTGTGTGGAGGGAACATGTCTGACTGTGGGTAGCGATGGCTGATGTCCCCGGGCTTGGTTCTGGGCGTCTCAAGAGAGACACCCCAAGGCGGGCGGCACGGTGGAGTGGGTGCTGTGACTCCCTAAGGGAAGAGGTGGTGGAGCCAGGCTGGCGTCCCAGAGACGCCCCGGTGACTGCCTGCAGTCATTGGGAAATGAGTTGGTCATTCTCAGCCCAGTTCCCAGCGTCTGGCATTACCGCCCCGCGCTCGC
>NW_010545808.1:6715-34972 GCF_000687285.1 Phaethon lepturus
CTGAGGACAGATCCTGCCAGCCTGCAGCACAGCCTCAGGTCCTGCCCTGTCTCCTGCCTGCTCCTTAGCCAAAGAGGTCTGCAGCAGGACTTACCTAGCCCTCATAATGAAAACTTTTGCAACTAAGAGAAAAACACTTTCGATGGAAACCTTATCGGTTGCACAGAGCTCTTAGGAGAAAGGTTTCTTGGGTCTCCCTCTGTGGCCCCCCTCAGTGCTCAGCCCCTCAGCCCCAGCACCGATGGGGACCTCGGTGTGGAGGTGAGGCAGTGAGGAGGCTGACTGGGCTCAGGGTGCTGCGGAGGGGGTGGTTTGCAGGCACTCAGACATGTTTGGTGCGAGCCCAGGACTGCTGCACCTCACAGAGCCTCAACCACGAAACACCCCACCAGTCTCTGCTCAGCCCCGGGGGCACAGCAAAAATCCTGGGGCTCCTCTTGCTTGAGTAATTCCCCCCAAGTAGGGCTTGCACTGGCATGGGTGTTTGTGCCTCCTGGTGCAGCCTGCACCCCAAGCCACCATCCCGCGGGATGAGTTCCCCATGCCAGCGCTGCGCCGGGAGCCACATGCTGGGAGCTGCTCCCAGCAAATACCTGCGCTCTTTATCAGCTGGTGATCGATTTAGAAAAGTTCATGGCTTCATGATACATTTATTAGAAATGGTTCATTTCCTCACATGATGTAGTTTATGGTCATAATATATTTTAATTTCTTTATGATACACTGGGCCTTGCAGGCGTGTAAAGGGACAAGTAATAGCGTTATACTGTCTTGGAGACATAGGTCAAACACTCAAAGGCTAATTAGCAGTTTGCCACGTTGTTTGTTAGTGGGGAGTCAGGCAGTTGGCACTGCAGTGTCCTGGCCATGGGTTTATGGGACTGTGGAGATGTGTGATCCCCTCCCCTTGCTGTCCTCCACACAACAAACCTTGCATGTAGAAAGCTCCTTTGTGCCTGTACCTTGCTTCCTTCTGAGTTTGTTTTGTTTCTGTGGCAGTAGACAGGATGGTTGTGTTGCACAGGAGAGTGCCGTGGTGGCCACAGGCTGCAGGGGTGCAAAGCAGCTGTGGACACGGAGCTCCTAAGGACTGTTTTGCTCCCACTTACCTCTCTGGCACTTGCTGTGCTCTGGCGATTGAGGACATTGGGGACAAGACAGGCTATTCAGGAACTCTGCACACCCTGTGGAGAAAAAACATTTTGCACTAACTTGTTTCCTTCTGACTCCAAAAACCAGAATATCTCAAATTTTAACTTACCACACTTTTTTTTTTTTTCCCCCCAATGCCCAACCTACCTTTCCCAGTTCAGACCTGAGCAGTGCTCCCACCTTCAGCAGCCTTCACCATTCCTCGGGCTGCATCCGTCAGACACAGACACGTGGCCCCTTCCCGAGACGTTTCCCCCAAGTTCAGCCCCCTGATGGGGCTGACTTTGCCTGCCAGCCTGGGGCACGAGGAGGGCAGCTGGAGCAGCCCACGGCTACCCGATTCAGGAAGATGCTTTTTGCCCTTGAGGAGCCCTTGACTTGCCCTCCACTGGGGACATGGGCTCAG
Organism: Phaethon lepturus; assembly: GCF_000687285.1. NCBI lineage: Eukaryota > Metazoa > Chordata > Aves > Phaethontiformes > Phaethontidae > Phaethon > Phaethon lepturus. Next base: position 8,274 of record NW_010545808.1, read on the forward strand.
ACCGTCCTCCCAACTGCCCTCGACCCACTGCAGATCTCCCTCCACACCCCCAGGGCTTTGCAGTATTTTGTCTTAATTTCTAGTGAGGACCGATGCCGAGAGCCCCGGCAGTGACTAGAGGTCCCTTCGAGCAGGCATGGCATGCTGATGCATCCACCTTTGCAAAAAGATAAAATAAATTGGAAAAAAGTAAAACTTGCTTTGTAACCTTTGTTGATTTTGGCTGTTCTCTTCCTCCATCTATTGCTCCACCAGCTGGAATGATTCAGGGGCTGTTTTGTGTGTATATAATGAATGTATAAAGTTGACGAAACCTAAAAGTCCTGCAACAGCTGGCAGGGGTGAAGGGAGAGACTCGCTTGCCTGCCAGACTCAGCCTGCGAGCTCACTAGGGATCTTTCTCCTGGGAAGCTGCAGGGTTACTTCAGTTCCAAAGGGATCATATCCACCTGCTACAGAAGTTCTCTCCAGACCCAGATGTGGGCTGCTGAGATCCCTGCCATACTACATGCATGAGCTGGCGAGGCATGGAAGGCAATAGGTGCTCACTGCTGTCAGCAAACCCTCTCGCCAGTGCTGCTGCTTCCCTGTGGCTTCTGCTCCCCTGTTTAAATGGGGCTTAAACCACTGGATTCGAGCTGAGCATGTGCCAGCGTAGACCGTGAATGTGGAACAGCACGTGGCAAAGACAGAGCTTTTCTGGATTTCCTCCCAAATATCCAGAAGAGCTTTTTGCTGGAAAGTGTCTGGGTCTCTGTTGGGTTGGGGTTCGGATGGAGTGCAATGCTTGCAGTGTAGGGTTTGTATGGGACAAGTAGGATCAGTGGTGGGAGCTGTAGCTTGGGACAAATTGCAGCCTGTGGTGTAATGGAAGAAGATGAATCTAACAGTTCCTCTTTCTTGATTGGTCTTAGACTCATTGCATGATTTTGCATAAAAATACAGCAGACAGATTTCCAGAGTCACAAGTGCTGACCTGCAGGTCCCAGAGGACAGATGCTGTTTTCGAGGGCTGCAAAGCAGCCAGAGTGATTGCAAATACACACTGGCATTTTGGAGCACAGCTGCCCTTCTGAGAACAGCTCAAACTTACTGTCCTTGCAAAACAACAGCTCCCAGGAGCACTAGTAATTACTTCTTCAAGTGTTCAGACCCTTTGTTAGGCAGGATAATAAAGCCCTTTCTGGTCCTGGGATGAAAGGCACACAGCGTGTTGCTACTGCTATAGCAGTATATGCTGAAATGGTCCCTCTGTCCCCATGTTTGCAGTTTTTTCCCTACCGCTTTTGCATAGCAGCTATTTATTTTAGCTCCATCAATTGCCTCCAGCTCCAACTTCCATCCCAGCTTTGGCTAAAATGCACATGTTGCTTTTGGAGAGGAGTTCAAGCAGGTCCTGCTATCTCCTTTGAAGTGTCTCTTCCTCGTGCCCAGAAACTGCCTTGATTCTCCATATGGTGATTTTATGGTCTGGGGGATGGACTGTTCTGGTTGGTTTGGCCACTTTTTGATAAATTTGGCATTGGTGAGAAATAGCCTGAGGTTGTGGTGAAGCTGCCTCCATCACCCTTAGCTGTGCCAGGGAGCCCGGGGTGCCACCGCATGTCACAAGCTCACCAGTGACAGCGTGTCCGGTGTCTGCTCAGGCATCGCCTGTCCAGGCATCGCCCCCAGCTCCAAACAGCACCTGTCCCAACCACAGCGACAGGGGCTTCAGCACAAGGGAAAATAAATCACCAAGAGTGATTTGTGGTTGAACTGGATGATAAAATGCCTGCATCTTCCCCAGGGCACAGGTCTGACATGTGGCTGCGGTCACCTCTTGCCTCTTGGGGCTGGACCTTTCTGGTCCACCTCCTGGGAGGGAGGTGGTGGATCTTTCTGGTTTCACCTCCAGAAAGTGTTTTGCCAGGGCAAGGACACGCTGCGTGCAGCTAGCAAGGGGCAAACAGACCCTAAACAACTTCTGCTGAATCATCAGTTTTCCTGGAGACTTCTCACTGCTGCTGGGGATGGACACGGGAGTGGACACCCATCTGTGTGTCCATAATATGATTGACCGGAATGGAGGCAAAGATCCTCTGCTTGAATCGGGGGTTTGTTTCAGCTGCCCTGACCTGCAGCCCCTCAGCTCCTGCCAAATTCCTTGGAGCTGCTTATTAACACACTGACAACTCTGCTCCGGAGTCACAGCACGCTGAGGCAGAAGGCAGAGGGGTTGGACAGTGTGGCCTAAATATCCCTGTTTACAAAAAGTCTGACAAAACACAAGCCCTTGGCTTTATCTTTCCCATTTGGAAATAGCCACAGAGCAAATATACTTAAGGCACGAAGGGAGGGGGATTTATATTGACTTTAGAAAAAGCTGTTCTTTAAAAACAGGAAAAAAAAGCTCATCCTCGAGCTGTGCAGACTGGCTGCTTGAACCTAAAGTCTTGCACAGAGGCTTAAAGCCTGCCTGCTAATCTGTAGCAGTTCTGTGTGAACAAGTCATGCAGTTAACTGCTCTCTGTTAATTTTTTAATGCAGAATAAACAGGTCAAGAAATGATTAGCATGAGAATAAGTTGAGCTTAATCAGGAGAATCAGAAAAGATGAGAGGGAAGAGGCAAATTGGAGTTATCAGTTAACCACACAGAGTGGCTCTGCCTCCACGAGCTCATGTTCCCTCTCGTTTTCCATCCTGTCTGAAGCTGCCTTTTTTTTCCCCTTCCCTAATTTAAATGATCAGCTAAAATTGCTGGTATAAGCACAATGGAAGCCCTTGTTTCTCCTTCTCATTTTCTATCTGCAATGGCTGCCCAAATGAATTGCAGGTGATAAGGCTCCTACCTGGTTATTCACGATGGTCCTTCTCATTCCATGTGGAGAAAGGGAGCTGCTGACGTTAAGGTTGAAACATGCAAAATCCACTTTGTGCAAGTACGAGCTTTCTGCTCCGGTGCAAAAGTTTCTGCGCAATCCTGGCAGATCCAGAGACCGAGCGGAGGCAACTGTGGGCAAGGGGAAGAGCAGCCCTCGGGACTGCTTGGAGTGGAGTTTGGTCAGTGGTCGGAGATCTATATTCTCAGATAGGCAGGACTTTGTCCACAAACTGGAATTTGAAATTTCAAAGGGGAAAAAAAAAAAAGGCAGAAGGGACCTGTGCGTGTGTGGAGATGACTACACTGGCGATGTTCCCCTGGGACTTTTGTTCTTTGTCTTGTAACTCGGCTTCATGCTTCCCCAACAGCTTGCTTGGTGTCGTGGTCTGGCTGAAACCCGGACACTTGGCCAAACAGTGGTGGGCTGAGCAGGGGCCCCAACCTTGCTTGGGGCTTTCCCCGCTCTGGAGAGGTTTCGGAGCCGAGCCCATCTCTGCTTCACTTGCATGCCAAGGAAAAGCTACTCCAGCCCCACAGTGGCCTCGAAGCTGCAAGTGACATGGTAGGAGTGATGTGGAGTCAGGGCTGCAAGGGGCAGCAGTGGCATCGCTGATGTAAGGCAAGGTTGCTCCTGCTGGCTCTGGGCACTGGCATTTCTGCCAGAGATTTCTTGAGAGTGCAGAGCTGTAAGAGGAAAGAGACAAAGAACCCGAGGGCCCAAGGCTCCCGGCTGCAGCCTGACCACTGCTCATGCTTAGAAAGTCCGCAGGTGAACCCAAACTAGGGGTTTTGGCTGATACACTGCAGGGCAGGGCTGCTGTCTCATGGCAGGCTGGAGAAATGGGCCAGCAGGAACTGCAGCAGCATAACCCACACAGAGGCAAGAAGATGGGGCCAGGCTCCTCAAAGGGTGCATGGAGGGAGATCAACAGGCATAAAAATTGGAGAGGTTCAGACAGTGTCTAAGGAGAAACTTACTCACCACGAGGACAGTCAAGCATGTTGCCCAGAGAGGCTGTGCGGTGTCCGTCCTTGGGGGTGTTCAAGACCTGACAAGATAAAGCCCCAAGCGACCCACGCTGCTCTCACAGCTGGCCCTGCTTCCAGCAGGAGGTTGGAGTAGAGACTCGAAGGTCCCTTCCAACCTCAGTTATCCTTTGATCCTACAAAACCCTGTTCAACCCACTTGACGTGAAGACTTAGCAAGCATGGTAGCTGACGGCATCCTTATCATAAATGCTCTATTAAATAGTCTATTCCTGATCCTCATTTATCGAGAAGCATGGATCTTATTTTCATGGAATACCCTTTTGCTTTGGGGATTTGCCAGTCAGGGATATGTAGATAAGGCAGAATTAGCGTCATGATGTGCCAGTGTGGGAAAGGATTTACTGCTCAACAGATAAAAATTAAATAATCGCTTGGTGCAGAACACTTCATGCCCCGGAGCTGTCATGGTCTCCTTTGCAACCATCTCCTGGTGTAGGAAACAGTGGGTGTAAGGCACAGAAAAAGGGGACAGGAGGAGAGAGGAGAGGGCCTAAAAGCTGAACTTCCCCTGAACATCTGGTCTGGGAACAGCCTTTGCCTGCCAGTGGGGGGGTTGCCAGCTTTGAGTTGTCTCTCTCTGGAATAAAAATGACAAAACAACTTCTGTAGGACAGAAGTGTTTGAATCAGCCCCACAACCAGCTGCTGACTTGAACATCTCCAACCTAAAACTGCTGCAGGGGTCCTGCTAGCTGGTACAGCTGACAACACTGGAAAGCTGTCTCAGAACCCACCATGCAGGGATGTCAGAGGGAGACAAGGACCCCCCAGGCAGAACATCCCCAAGGGAGACATCCGTTGCCTCCAGCAAACCATGCCCCGGGAGTAGCCAATGCATTTCCATCATGAGCCCATCTCCGGGGCAAAGGAAGCACAAGGTGTCCTTGGCTGGTTTGGTCCTCGACCTCCACACTGAGACAAGGGATTTGTGAGGGGGCACCAGCTATAGATAGAGGACACCGGCAGTGAGAAAATGACAGTCAACACAACCCTGGGGCGGAAAGCACCATGTCCCATTGACAGTCCTGGCCTCATGAGCCACCTAATGCTCTCCAAACTTCCCTGTTCCTTATCTGCCGCTCTCCTGCTCATGCTGCTTCTCTGATGTCTATTCCTGGCCCTCTTAATCCTTCCTGCCCAGGGAGCAAATGGCCTTTGCAGCCTTCCTTGCTCAGCAGGCTATTTAATCAAAAGGTTTGTTTTGCTGAGCAGAGCAAAACAAGCCATGCTTTTACAATATTTTACTAGACGCTGTGGCAAATCCCGCACATATTTGACCTAGTGTCTGTAGCATTTATCTAATCAAAGGGATCACCATGGCCCGGCCAGGATTGGGAAGGCGGACCCTGGGGTGAGGCCACGGAGGGGGCTATGCTCTACCTTAGCATCCCCACCCCAGTGTGCACATTGTTAAAACAATTTTTGGCTCAGGACTGGTCCTGCTGAAGAGCCACCAGCATGTGAGTGTGGACAGCTCTGGCCTCTCTCTCTTGGGAGCACAGCCTCGATGACTGTTTCCTCTGCAGCAAAGGATCCTTTATCACCCATCCCAAGTAAGAAAGCAGGGGCTCTCCCCTGTCCTCAGCTTTGCTCCCGAAGACCTGTAGCCTTAGGGTAGAAGAGCTGGTTGGAAGTGCTACACAGGTCATAGTTTCGGGGGACAAGGGCTGGTTGAACAATCCCTTGTGGTCCTATAATGTGAATAGCAAGTCGTTGCTAGCATCACTGCCCAAAGGCACGTGCTGTTGTGGAGCCAGAGACCTTAGCGTCATGTTGTGGCAGCAACGTCACCGTGGCCAAGGTGGCTTAGGGTGCCACTAGGGCTAGGGCTGTATTGGGGTGCCTGGGAAGCACAAATACAAGCCAGCTGGAGCCCAAATCAGCAGCGTGTGGACTCAGTCACCCGCTGCTGGTTGCAAAATCACAGGGATGTTTTCAATGCAGAGCGAGCTGATACCAAACCATTAATTGCTGGTTCTCCTGCGCCATCCAGCCGATGCCGTTCAGCAATCAATTAAATTCCCACTCATTGATCTTGCAATTACATTGAAATATCTTGGTCCTCTCTAAAGCGGAGGAGTGATGTGCCCAGCGTCAGCTGGGGAAGAGAGCACCCAGGTTAGCAAGGAGGAAAGCACAGGCAGCTGCCCAGTACCAGCAGGGTCGGACCCAAGGTCTGGGCGAGGTGGCAGAGCCGGCGGCAGAGAGCTGGCAGCAGCTGCACCTGCAGAAGGAAAAATCCCACTGCAGAGTAAAGCTCTGCTACGTTGTAAAACGCTTAATGAAACTTTCAGGATGTGTCAGTCAAAACCCAAGGCCAGGGGGTGTGTGGCACAGGGTGGCTCCAGCGGTGGGACAGGAGCAGCCCTGGGAATGCCCAGGACACCTGTGCCACCCCCTGGCCCTGCTTGCCAGGGTGAGATCTGTTTATAGGGCACCCAGCCCCTGTACAACTCTCTTTATAGGGAAGTAAAAGAGTCGTACGTCGTTGCTTTGCATAGCAACGTGTAAATTGCCAGGCAGGCGCTGACCTTCTCTGATGGTGAGGGAGAAAAAGGAAAAGGTGTGGGAGGGATGGAGGGAGTGAGAGAAGGGAAAATCAGGAGGAGAAGGCAACTAACAGTGGAGAGGGGAAGGCAATTGCGTAAGTGAAGAGCAACCTTGTTCTCCTGGCATTTTTTTCCACGTTTTCCACCCCAGCTACAATTAAGACCAACACCAGCAGCCGCGCGTCAAGGTCAATAGCCCAGGAAGGTGTTCCCTCATCAGTGAGCGCCTGCTCCCATGGTCCTGCCTCTGCCTGGGAGCTGGGATCGGCAAAGCGCCTCGAGATTCAATAATAAACAGTCAACAAGAATCACTGCTGCTCCACCAAAAAAAAAACCAGCTTAGCAGTGTTCGGCAGTGGGTGAGATGATTAAAGATTAACCCCCTGCCTTCTGCCTCCACCCCTCTGGGGACTATAGGCCTTGAGGCTCAGCAAATCCTTTCAGAGAAATATTTGAAATAAAAGACAACAGATAGGGGACGCAGCGAAGGCAGAGAGAGGCAGAAGGGCCAATAGCCTCGGACAAGGGAATCGGTACAATCTGGCCCGTGTTTGCTGATGATAATGCGCCTTTCCAAAGCCCTAATAGACATGGAGATGGCAGATTATAGCGCAGCGCTAGACCCGGCGTATACCACTCTGGAGTTTGAGAACATGCAGGTGCTGGCTATGGGCAACGGTAAGTCCCCTCCGTCTTCTCCCCTCCATTGTGGTAGGATGAGCCGGGGGCTGCAGGAGGAGAAGTCCCTGGGGCGGCTGCCAAAATGCTCCCGGGGAGGGCTGGGGCACAGCAGGGGTGTCAGCCGGGGGAGTCCCAGAAGCTCACTGTGGGGGTTTCTGCTTCCCCTGGGGAGAAATAGAGGTGGAGGAGAAATGTTGTGCTCAATGCAGGTGGGATGGTGCCCTGCAGCCCAGACACCTCGGGGACGGGCACACGCCAGGAGCTGAGTGCCATCAGGGGTCCCCACCAGACACTCAGCCCAGGGACTGGGGCTGGGGCTGAGCACAGGGGGGTCTCACCTCCCCCAGACCCCAACCAAGAGAAAAGACTATCCAAAAGTTTCTGAGTGAAACGCTGCTGACAGCTCACCAGACATGACTGAGCCCGTAGCTCCAGAGCAGAGAGCCAGTCCCATCCCAGCAGCAGCTGGAGCGAGGTTTTCCCAGAGCAGAAAGCCATTTAGCGCCTGGCAAGGGTAGAAATCACTACGAATAGCGATTCAAGTGCTGCCCCTGCAGCTGCCCCGAGGCCGAGGCCCTTCCCTGTGCAGCGCTGGGGTGCAGGATGGGATCCCCTTCCCTGGCAGTGCTGCGGGGCCAGGAGGCTCAGTGCCCAGGAAGAGGGGGCGAGGGGACCAGGCAGGGACAGACAAGCATTCCTGTCCCCTCAGGAGGGTAGGATCACACTTAACACACCAGCATTTGCAATGCTGGCCCACCCATTTGGGACCAAGGAGTCCTGGTGATTAAATGCTCAAAGATAACAGGAGATTCCTCTCCAAGTCCCCCTAAAGTCTCTCTAAATATGAGCTTAATGACTAAACGAAGCACGCTGCAGAAATGACCCCCCAAGCCCTTTCCTCCTGCCTGCTGCATCACCAAAGCTGCCAGGGCACCCCTGTCCTGGGAGGGCTGTCCCGGCAGCCTGGGCTCTCCCCTCAAAACCCCTGTGGGTCTTCCCTGGGTTACAGACCTGCTCTGTCATGGGCAGAGCGGCTCTGCTGTGCAATAACCCCTGCCAGACAGGGTCTCAGCCCCTTCTCCGCTCCCCAGGCTGGCCCTACCCAGTCAGAAGTCTTGGGGCTGACAGCAGCCCTCTTCAGCTCTGCCGGTGCCCATCTGGACCCTCCGGGACAAGCCCAGGTCTTGCTCCCTCTCCATGACACTCTCCCACCCCACACACAGAGGCTCCTGCACAGGGGGCTGCAACTTGTTCCCCCCGGGACCAGGGACTTCATGGGGCAGAGGGACACAATAATTATGTATGTCGAGATCAGTCATGATATGAAATACACCCTAGAGGTGGAGGAGTCAGGTGGGTCAGGTGGCACCAACACTTCTCCTGATCCTCTGCCCAGCTCCAGACAGGGGCAGGTCTCACCTCCAGGACTGTTGTGTCACTGCCCACACCTCTGCCTGCAAAACCTCTGCCTCCTTAACCTCTGCCTCCTTTCCTGGCCGAGGACTGCAGGAGAGCTCAGCCCCTGCCCTGCACAGCTCCGCAGCTCCAGCCCAGAGGTGCCTGCTCAGCAGTGACCAAGTTTGCTGGTGTCACAGACTAAATGCATCCCATGTTGAGACAGGCTTGGGGACCTCTTGAGGGGGTTCTGTCCTCCTAACACAAGTCTCTACTGCAAGATCTCACCTTTTAAGTAAGATTTCTTCTTTCATCTGTTTACCTTAACTCCAAGTCAGTCCCATTAAACCCACTTCACTGTGGCAGCCAGAAGCCCACTACAAAATAAACTTAACTGGAAAATTATCCATTAGGCAATAATTTCATTGTCGGTTGGCTATTAGACTAGATGTTGTAATTTCTTTGATAGTGGTGCCAGTTCTTCCTGTTCTATGTTCATCTGATTACAGCACAATACACTGCTACAAAGGGATTTATCTGAGCTGTCACAGATACACAAGTAACGTGATTATAGGCAGATCAGCTCTTCCTTCCTCTCCGGTGCAAGTCCCATGTTTAGCTGAAACTGGAAATCTAACTTTCCTTCTGGAACGACCTTCATATAGCTGAGCCCTCGGGATGTGTTTTTAGAGGCAAGCTGCTTGCAGGGACGGGAGACAGCCAGAGCTGGCTCAGGAGAGCTCAGGGCCTCGGGAGCAGAGAGGCACTTTGCACGGGCAGTGCTGAAGGCAGAGGAGTGCAGCTACATGGCAGGGTGTGCCAGGCAAGGACACAGAGAGGCAGCAAACAGACTTGGGAAAGAAATATAGGAGGGACACAAGGAATTAGAAAGAGAGAAAACAGGCAAGGAAATGAAAGCTTCTGCCAGAGCCAGGGAAGGGGCTGGCTCAAGATTTCCCCATGCCAGCTCACTGCCAGGGATCACAGGATTCACTCCAGGTTACTCATGCCAAGGGATGGCTTGAGGAGGCTGTGCAGTGCCTGCTGCAATATCCCTTTATCTGTAAAATAAAGGTTAAAATTGTAGCCCTGCCCCAGGCAGCATTGCCCTGGCCTCCCCCAGCACTCATGCTCTAGCTACCAAAGGCAGCCCTGCTAGGACCAACCTTTTTATAGCACTCAGCCCCCTTTCTGCTGGGTGCCAAATGGGAGCAGCTGTAACCCTCAATTGTGTCCCTACCAAACCCAGAGACCAGGGACCAATAGACTTAGGTATTAAAATCCCAGGAGGTTTCTATAGCTTTGTAGATCCTGGGTATCATTTGTGACCGGGATTTCCACTGAGGCAGGGGAATGTGCCCGTGCTGATACAGGAAAATGTGCATGGGAGGGGACAATTAGATCAACTGAATTAAGGGCTGATCCCTTCAACCTTGAGGTTTGTTTGGTTTGCTGGAGGGGTTTTAGTGTAGATCTTGTATTGTTTTGAGCCTTTCAGATGTCCTTTCCTACAGAGGCTGCAGCAATTCCCCATCTTCCCAAAAAAGCCCTGCAAATGCCAGCCCCCCTTGGTCTGTAAGGACTGTAAAACACATTGTTCTCAGCCATGGTGCTACCAGATTCTGGAAGATACCCAACAGACAGCCTCCTCCATGCTATAGCATCAACCTTTTTTTCTCAGTTGGCTTGATCCATCCTTCCTTGCATGGGTAGTGTTTGCCCACATGAGCTTTCCAGCTGAAGTCATTTGAGTTTGTTGCGCACTTAAAGTCTTGTTCTCCTGAAGAACAGCTATGCTGGCTCGAGGTCCACGCCTGGCAGAGACTCTCTCCAGCAAAGAGAGCTGGCCACTTCATTTTTCTAATAGCATCTGCTCAGGACTATCTTGGGCTCTTTCAGGGCTATAACACAAACACCTCTCTAATAAATCAGCTGCTCACCCTGAGCCGTAATACCTCAGCTTTAACTCTGCACCAGCTTTTTCTCTGGCCATGCTACTGCAGCTACTGCAGCCCAAAGTGTCTGCAAATCCCTGAGGAATTTTGGCTCTGCTCTGACTCCTGCAAATGGGTTTCTGCTTTGTCTGAGGGCACCTCTGGAGTCAGGCCTTTGGGAAGAGCTGTCTCACCCTGGCACACGGGGAGCTTTTGCACACTCAAAATGCAATGATTTAAGACACTCGAAGCACCCACCACTCATTACACACCTCCCTGGCCAGCCCCTGCTGTACAGCCTGGCTGCAGCTGCCTGGTTCCTCCAAATATCAAGCCTCTCACTGAAAACTGAGTTAGGAAATGTTGGCTGTTTGTCTCACCATCTTCTTCTTCCTGTGTCCTTCCCCAAGCAGACACGTCTCCATCAGAAGCATCCAACCTCAACACTTCCAACAGCATCGGGGTTAGCGCACTGTGTGCCATCTGCGGGGACCGCGCCACGGGGAAGCATTATGGGGCTTCCAGCTGTGATGGCTGCAAAGGCTTCTTCAGGAGGAGCGTCCGGAAGAACCACATGTACTCCTGCAGGTAAGGGCAGAGGGGACAGTCCCCAGGAGCTGAACAGCAAAGCCCTCAGAGCACAGAAGCACGGTCCTTCAGCTTCTTCATCCTCCCTGCATCTTCCATCACCCTCCCTGACCTCACCCCCCAGCTGGGAAGGGCCAGCCCTCACTCTAGGATTGCCCTTCAGTGATCACTGGGGAAAGACCCTGGGAGGTCTCACCCTGTTCTTTAGGGGCCAAGCACACGTTCTTGCAAATGGATGTGGCCAACAGTGGATGTGACCAGCAAGCAAGGTGGTGCCAGGGGGGTAAACCTTATTAGAGGGGCTGAGCACTTGCTACTCTGTGCCCTGAGCGCAGCACAAACCCTGCTCACTCCCTGGGGGCACTTCAATGGCCTCCTGTCCCTTCTCTGTCACAAGTTGGAAGTGTGTCTGCCATCTACATAAAATGCTGTCACTACCTGTTACATGATAAAAGAACATCTAAGGACACAAGCTGGGCAGAGTAGCATGCATGTCTCTGCAGATGAGACATGCATGTTGCTCCTGCAACTCAACTCATGCGCTGCACCTTGTGTCAGTGGTGGTAGCCCACGTCTCTCTCGTGCCATCAGTGGCTGTGATGTGCCTGCTCCCTGCTCTGAGCAACTGAGACACAGAGAGTCACAGAGGAAACCAAGGATTCCTCAGCTCAGACTGTCTAAATCACTTGGACTTTTTGAGTGAGTTACTCCTGATGTCCTGATAGCCACTTGGAGAGTGTGAATAGCAACATGACTCTAAAATCTGAGAGACAGAAAGAAGCCCCAGGTTTATGACTGCACATAAAGCACATTATTACTTGCACCCCAGGGTCATTGAGGCTGGCTGCCCAGGGAGACCCCTCCCCACAGCTCCAGTGGGAAAAGCCAAGGTCCCCAGTTCTTTGGAGACTAGTACTTTTATGTCAGTGCTACCTAAATGCTTAAAAAGCTGCTTTCAGGCATCCATTTTGGGAAATCTTAGCTTGGGGCTTTAAAAAGTATGGTAGAAACAAGCCTTTTCAAGAGCTACAGAACTGGGCATGGCTGGGAGACCTTTCCCAGCTCTGTACGCCTTTGTCTTTAGTTTGCAAGTTTGATCAATCAGCAGTAAATTAGAGCAAATTTGCAAGTGAAATTCATGCTGCAAATGGCTACCAGGTTTATGCTTGCATGCAAGAGCCACACACACGAGAGGTCAGTGTTTGCCCCACCATGTGCAATGGATTTGGTGATACAAACATGGAGGGAAGGAGCTGGTTGCTTCCCACGTTCTCTTTGAAGCACAGGTGGCTGCAGAGCTGTCTGCACACCAGTGATGCTGTCCAGAGATCAGAAGCAACCTGCCTGGATCCCAGACACAGCCCTGGAGAGATGCAGGGACTTAAACCCACTTCTTAACCTTACTCGCACCAGAACAATCTTCTACCTTTTTTTTTTAATTCAGAATAAATGCATTCTTCCTTCTAACTGGGATCTAACTTACAACAGAGGCTACCAAGGTGTCTCTGACCCTCCTCACTCACTCTTTTAACTTCACTGAGGCTTGTTAGGCCACCGTGAGCATCCTATGCCTAGTGTTTAGTGAGTAAGACCAGCAGCCTGAGTTCCTGCATGCAACTGTCAGCTCTAGCCCACCTTTATTGAACATCCAGAGGTAGAGCAGGGGGCTGAGATGTTCAATGCAAAGAGGAAACCTCAGGTTAAACAAACGTGGAAATGGGACAAACTGGGGTTTGTTTCTCAGGCTGAGCCTCTGGGAACCTGCTCTGAGCATATCTTGGAGCTTGGAGCTCTGTCTTGTCTAGCCTTCAGGCTCAGTCTTGCTGCTCCTCACACCTCTCTCTCTTCCCAGGTTTAACAGGCAGTGTGTGGTAGACAAAGACAAAAGAAACCAGTGCCGATACTGCAGGCTTAAGAAGTGCTTCCGAGCAGGGATGAAGAAGGAAGGTGGGTGCCGGCGTGGTTCCCCGTGCTCCCCACAGCAACAGTCACGCTGGCTGCGTGTGTTTGAGGAAGCTGTCGCAGCCCAAGGCCAGTCCCTGCTGTGCACACGCTCGCCCAGCCAGCTTAGCCCTGCCTTCCCTCCACAGTGCTCTCCTGTGCACAGATCCAGACCCCCATCACAGGAGGGGTTAGGGAGAGTTTTGGCATGACCCCTGCATGTACCCAACCTGCCGACTCCCACCCATGCGAAGTCATTGCAAGCAGCCATGGTCCCAACAGTTGAGGGCAAAGCATGGGGGCCCTGCGTGCTCCCAAATTCAATTTCAGGGCCCTTTCTCAGGGCACCTCTCAAAATGCCAGCAAAGACAAGCCCATAAAAGTGCTGCATGGCCATGCTTGTGTCCCAGAACTGCCTGTGCTTGTACACACAAATCACACCTGGGGCTTTTCAGCTCACTCTTACTCACACTGACGCACACATCACTGTGCTCCCACATAGCTGGGGCATCTGAGTGATTTGGGAACACTCCTCAACATCAGTGAGAAGCAGAAACTTCAAAGAAGGCAGGCACAATTTGGAAACACTTTGGGAAAATCGCTGTAAGTGCTGTTGTCCTAGAGTCACCATGAAATCCACAGCTGGTCAGGTGAGTCCAGCAAAGGACACAACTGTCATTTTGCCTCTTTTTTTCCTAATGTGCATACAGATTCTTGCTGATCCTCTGCAGAGAGCTTAGTTTTATCTGATACATCAGCCATAGCAAAAAGGTCCCAGAGCAAGGTGGAGCATTTTGACTATTTAACTCCATATGAAACGAGTAAAGATATCCACCCCCCTGCATGGCCCAAGCTCACCCCAACAACTTCCCTGCGTCTGTCTCTGCAGCCCTTCCAGGTTCCCATGACTCAGACACGACAGAACAGGTTTCCTCCTTGTTTAGCCCTCGGTTCTCAGAAGCACTCACAGTGGCAAGGAAACCTGGGGCTGCTGTGGTCTTGCTGGTGGCCCCACTGGTAGCCACACAGGTGGACCTGTTGGTGGAGGGACAGACTGCCAGGAGCAGCCCAGAGGAGCTGCCTGGCACCTTGCAGAGCTCACCCTATTGATGTCTGCAAAGGGACAACCAGGAGGCATCTGGCCCTCTTGTTTCATGCAGAGAAATTAAATCCTGTGCTCCCCTCATTTCACACCCCCTCAAGGAGAAGCTTAGGAGAAAAGGGGTCCTTGAAGACAACAGGGAAGTACCAGCAGCACCTGGGCAGCTTCCCCAGGAACACCAGCCTGTGGGAACACCCTTGAGCAGGAACATTTCTTCCCTGTTAAAGGGGATGAGGTATTGCAAGGAACTTGGCTTGACTTTTCCTGAAGAACATAGGAATCCTCCTCTCCCTGCAGCGCCTGCTCATCCCATGCCCAGAGCTTTGCCGCTGTCTGTTAATATTCAATAGAAGTTACATTAGGTGCATGACCAGCTAATACTGAGCAAACATTTGGAAAACATCATGGCGTGACTGAACTCGGGGGCCTGCTACTGATAACAAGCGGCATAACCTTGAGAGCTCCTATTTACAGCCGCTGACTGCAGGGCTTTTCTTCTGGCCCAGCCTCATTATTGCTTTTTATCAGGTGGATTTATACATTGAGAAAGTATCAATCTAGAGAGCCACCAGCCTAAGGCAGGGACTGTTCTGTTTCCCCTGCCATCGATCAATACGTTATTTGAGCAGATGGCTTTGACTGGTGTGGCCGTGGTGAGTTACACATCCCACAGCCTCGTGGCAGACAGAGGGGCAAATCCTCCCCCTCGGCACTACTGCTTCTGCTCTGGCTGCTGCCACCTCTAGGCTCAGAGCCCCAGTCCTCCTCAAGACTAGACCAAGCAGGGAGGCACATTGGGGTCAAACCTGTCCTGGGACTCTCTTTACAATAAGGTATGAGAGAGCTCTGTTGCTCTGGATAGATAAGTAGGACCTGTTCTGCACTTCCTTCCTTATTGTAGCTTAGACGGAAGTTTTCCAACTGCTCCTACCCAGTGCAAGAGCTTCCCAAACGGAGCTCACAGAAGTCATGTGGGCAGACAAAGAAGCCAAGATACTCGACGCCTCCATTTCATACATAAGCTTTGGGCTGCATGCATGAGCATGGTCACCATTTCAGACCCTGTATCCTGAAATCAAAAAACTTAGAGCCACATCCTTTGAAAGGAAACTTTCTCTTTGAACTCTACAGGATTTGGACCAGGTGTTTCGGTTCTGAAACAACCCCATCCCAGAAAAGCCTAATAAAGCAAATGTGAAAACAGAACCACCAGATGTAGTCAGCTCTCACAGGCATCCCGTCACAAACCAGACACAGCTGCAGCTCTGCCCTGCCAGGCAGGGAAGCTGGGAAACTGCAGCTAAGGAAGGGGAATGCCAGAAGTCTGTGCTATTTTTTCGTGTGCATTGCCATGAATGACCTACAGCTCAGCCAAAATACTCTCTTGCAGCTGTACAAAATGAACGGGACCGAATCAGCACACGGAGATCAAGTTATGAAGATAGTAGCTTGCCCTCCATCAATGTCTTACTGCAGGCAGAAGTCCTGGCACAACAGGTACCTCTTCTTTCTTCTTTGGCAAATACAAAAGCATCAGGTACTATCTGGCCAGTAGGGACAACTGAGTGTTTAATATCTGAGTCTTCAAATTACCACCTCTTTTGTAAGTAACTTATCTGCCAGCTCAACACTGTTTTTTCAAAGGCATTTTTTACCTGAAACCATCCCTTTAATGGTCCTTGGTCCAGAACTCAGTTGTAATAATATGCAATAATCTGTTCTGCTTTGATGGGACACATGAAGGCTGGAGAGCCTGCTGGAAGAAAACAGGGTAGAATCACTGAAATTCAAGGAGCCGGGGCCGCCCAAGCCAGCTGAGGGGGTGGCTTCACACAATCTCCCCTCCCCATCAGCTGTTAGGAACTTCAGATTCTGGCTTCCTGCACAGTTTCACGAGGAATGAGTTTCATGCTTGTTTTATGCAGATATTCTTTCCAGTGTTTGCTTGAAATTCCCATTTCCACAAGCATACTGCCACGACTTACTTCCTAGAGTGTTCATCTGAAAAAATTACTCTGATTTAAGAATTTGGATATTGCAAACAGTGTACATCAGGTCAGCACTGTCTGGGAAGACACGGGACAGGATGGGAACACACAGGCTACAGGAAGGGTTTGTCTGTGAGAACAAGCGATGAGGATGGGGCTGTGCTGGAGGCAAGAGCTGCCACCCTTTGTGGCAGCTGGAGAGAGCAGCACTCCTTGTCCCGGGGAAAGTGAAGAGGGGTTTGAGTTGGCAGTCCATGTTCCTCCTTGCTTCAAAGGTCATATTACCCTGAAGGCTGCCCTGGGAGATGCTCCAGGACAGGACATGTGCTCTGGGCTCCACACGAGGGCTCAGGCTGTAAGGTCCGCTTCTCCAAGGAGGGGATATGCCACAAGGGCCAAGGGCCAATCCTGTACACAAGAAGCATATCCAGTCTCACCCCATGTCTCAACTTGTCCTACGCAGGCCCTAATATATTTATATGTCCCATAAAAATATTGGTGCTGCTCCCAGAGGTGTGAGATCATGGGGTCTCAAGTCACCAGATCTACAAGGGAAGGACATTTGCAGCACTGCAGTGGCATCATACCTGTGGCATCTCCAAGTCTGGAGCAGGGTCTGCTGATAAAAACTACAACCATCGACAAATCCAAGGGAGCTTCTACTCTCCCACAGAGCACAGAGAGACTCATTAAACAAGGCAGGCTCCAGCATGGTAATTGGTAACTTTTATGTGCCTGGCTAATTAGCACAAGATACTGCTGAGGAGCTGCTTTCTCCAAGATCTCAGGTCACCCACTCAGAGGTCTTTATTTATTTGCTAAGCCTTCCGGGCTCTCTGATTAGGGTAATACATGGTGAGATTTTTACAATCTTATTTATTCAATAACAGCTCGAGCACTGGAAAGCTTCCAGGTAATGAAACCTGGGGGAAAAAAAAAAAATGCAGGTGGCATTTGAAATCCATTTCCTTGGGGAGGCTGGCAGAGTCCAAGCTGAAAATGCTGGCAGGAACAGGACAGGAAGAGCTGATGTTGTACAAGAGCACAGAGGGCAGGCGGAGGGCAGCAATGGGGTTGAGTTAATTGCTTACAGAAGCATGAGGATAAAGTAGTGACTAAGGGCAAATTTTTAGATGAGCTGGGTGAGCAGCTATGCATGAGAACCGGGCAGGAGGTTGGGTGCCTGGTTTGGGGGAGATATTCTTTCCAGCTCTGTGTGATGGTACTTCTAGAGTTGTCAGGCTTGTCTTTTGCAAATGAAATGGCCCCATTTGCCTCTGCAATCACAAATAATTCACCATGCAAAAATGCGACCTGTGTTGCGGGCATGTTTGCACATGCGCAGTTTTGCCAAAAAGGGCCTAAAAGCTGGGGGGAGGTGGGAGGTTGTTGTCTTTAAAGTCTGTCTTTAGCATTTCAGATTGGGTAATGTAACAAACATTAATGACCTGGTGCTCACAGAAAGCAATGTCAGACCTAGAAGGCTACCTTCAGCAGAGACTTCTTGTGCTCATGGTGACAGAGCGGAGCAATAGAGCCTGCGTGTCAAAAGCAGCCAAGGCAGGTCTGGCTCTGAAGCAGCGTGGAAGGGGGAGCAGTTCTCTGCCCTTTGGTGGGACCAAATAGCTTGTGCAGCAGCACTGGGTGGACATGTCCTTGCTACTGGTGACGCTGACTGCTACATGAGCCCCTCTGTTCCCTCCTGGATCTTGACTGAGCACATCTGTTCAGTGGGAGGAAGACCTTGGCTTTAGAAACATTTCTTCTGTGCTTTCTAGTCTATTCAGGGCATGACAGTTTACTGAGATGATCCATAGCCTCAGCTCTGAAGTATTTCATGTTCACAGATCCACAGGTTGATCTCGATTTAAATGAGTTTTAAATGAGCTGGGCCACGTATTCTGAGGGCTGGATGTGCAACGGAAAAAAGTAATCATTGATGCTGGAGTCTGCATCAACACAACCCATGGGCTGGGGATTTTCCTGTCTAGGTTTCCTCTGTGGCACTGAAAGCTGAAGGATCTCTTCTCTCCTTCCAGATATCATCGCCAGTTCCTGTGATCAACGGAGACATTCGAGGGAAGAAGATTGCCAACATCTCTGATGTGTGCGAGTCCATGAAGCAGCAGCTACTAGTGCTGGTGGAGTGGGCCAAATATATCCCTGCCTTCTGTGAGCTGCCCTTGGACGACCAGGCAAGTCCCCCATCCACCCCACCTTGCTCTGCCCTGCCAAAGGCAGTGGGGAGCTGAAGGAGAGGCAGCCAGCTGAGACCTTCAAAGAAAATGTGCATTGTCCACTCTGTTATCCTGACTGCTGCAGCTGATTGGGAATGGCATCCATACAATGCCCGCACAGGCCATTTGCATGTGCAGCTAATCAGTCGATGAGCGCAGTCGTGATAACACTGAGCTCAAATTAGGTACGTAATCAGGAGCACATTTTGCACAGGTCTATCAGTCAATTATTAATATATTGTGCAGCACTTTGAAAACCTGAAGTGCTATACAAATACTTAGGGTAATTAGACTTAGTAGGACAGAATTCTAGCCTAATGTCTGCTCAAGTCTTAAAACCAAATCTACCCGACTTTCTTTCTGCTTCTTGCCTGGGGATATGTTGGTATCCATTCTCGTGGTGTGGAATTATTGAAACTAAACACTAGTTTGCTCCCAAGACAGTAAGAAAACCTCTCTTCAGAGTTAAAAAACAGAAATATATTTGCATTTAATGCAAATTACTAAAATGACATTTGCTGATTCCGTAACAAAATAAGCACAGTGGGTTTGAAATCCTCTGTAAAACTATGCTGCAGGATCTCAGGCAGCCTCAAAGAGATACACAGAGATGCCTCTTGTGTAAGTCTAAATTTCAGAGGTCTGCAGCAAGTGTTGCGGGACATGATGTCGGCCCAGCCTTCAACAGCATGTGTGGATGGTGGGGAGGCTCCAGAAAGAAGGGATAGCACTTCTGGCAGTGCCCAGCACAGGTCCTGTCACAGCTAGGAAGGTATTTCCAATCTTCCCAGTGTTCGGTCACAAAACCAGCATGGGTCCTCTTCAGCTAGGATCAGTCTCCATCCATGTTGATCTAGAGGTAATTTTTACATTATGAAGATGATTTGATCCAGCTGATCAAAACCCCCTGAATCCTAAAACTGAGATCTTCAGTAATAACCCAGCAGCACAAAGACCTGGGGAATTCAGTGCTGTGAACACAGAGCATATTTCCCTCTTTACTATTGTGTGCAAGTGCTAAATTGTTTAAAATGGTAAGAAACCTGTTAAACTCCTAAGATAATTAAAATTCAAAAATTATGAAAAACAAAATGGACTTCAATGAAAAATGAGATTTAGACAGCAAACGGGCTGCAGTCCAGCGGAGGCTTGGGCAGCTCTGCATAACCCATTGCACCCATGTGCCATTTGGAACAGAGGCAGTAAACCTGGTTAATAACTCTGCAAACTACAGTAATTTCCACAAGAGCTCATTTTACAATTGTGAGGCTGCAAAATTTCTCAAAGAAGAAAACAAAGCCTAGAGATGACATTGTCTGAACCCTGCCTTCCCACAGAGGAGAGGCTGCTCTCGGCATGTCCCACAGGCTTGACAACTCAGATAGGTCTTCTGTTATGACCAGCCATCCCCCATCATGAGCAGTTCCCAATCTATCCCGAAGGGCTTGAGAGGAAAGACTGTGCTGCATTAAAATTAATCAATTAATGCCATCCATGCTTTTGAAGGATGGTGTAAGAACAGAGGCAGCAGATAGTCAGGGGAGTGCAGGAGGATGGAGAGAAATGCCAGGGAGCAGAAAGAAACAAATCTATGTGAAAGCCAGCTGCCAAAGGGGCATGGAAGCCAGTCAACACATGTCCAGTGGGAATGTTTAATGTTGGGAAACGCTGTTACAATGTCATTAGAACATTGCCTGAGAATGAATCATCTCGACCAACTTTTTTATAGGAACAGTCATACCCAACCCCTCATTCTTCCTCTGCACCAAAATGTTAAAGTCCTGGGTTTGGTGGGACAAAGCCGTTTCATTTCAAAGTTAAAGTTCTGCTTTGTTGTGTTACAACTTTTATATTTATCCTAGTTCACAATGGGATGATCTATCTCAGGTTGATCACTGCAAGAACAAATATCAAATGAGATGGTCTTGCCTAGTTGAAGTAATTTACTTTAACCCCGCTCAAACAAGCAAATTTTATAGAAACAAAAATGGTGGTTTCAAACTGAGCTTTCTTGAATTTGCATTAGGCAGGAAATTTCTGTGATGTGAGGGCTTTGTTTCCCTTGGAACTCACAGTTTTTCCATCCTTCTCAAAGTTTCGTCAGATAGGAAAGCTCAGGTTTTTTGCAGCTCTGGTAATTACAAGCAGCTTGGTTAACACATACGCCCATGTTTGGATAGTGATAGAGAGAAGCTAGATTTTGGCATACAGATAAAGGTTCCCCAGCATCATGTGTGCATAGTCTTTTTGCAAGGACCTCCATTCTGTTTATTTTGCATAACTCTTTTTTCACCCTCTGAAATAAAAAAAAAATCTCTCAGATATCAGCATCTTTTTTAACCAGAGCTCTCTTCTTCGGGTAACACATTGTCCTGGCATTTCTGGTAGGCTAAGACTTCTCTTGGCTTTGTCAGATGCTGAGGGATAACACACTGGAAAAGTGGACCATTCCTATCAGACACACTTTTCAGGATCTCTCCATTAATGTTTAACGATTGTTTTCTCCAGGAGAGGCTTCTGGCTGGACATTAAGAAGCTTCTGTCAGGCTGTCCAATCGTTAACTTCTGTTTCTGCCTAAATCTCTGAAATTCTTAACTGAAGGAGGGCAAAAGATTCAGAACATTCTCAGGAGCCACTGAAGGGTGTAAAATGAAACACTTCAATCATTAATGTCAGGGCAGAAAAACATCCCTTTGGCTTCCCTGGCCCAAATGCCCATTGCTGTGGAGGGAACAAATGACCAGAGGGTGACCCCACCAGCTGTGTGGATGTGGGTCCCCTTGAGCGTGCTTTCAGTGGGAGGCAGGCATGGCCCAGAGGGACAGCAACTGTCCACAGCAGTGGATCGTACTTCTCCTCACTTCCCACGCTGGAGCATGGTCTCTGGTTCTGCCCTTGATAGGAGCTGCCTGCTGGCCTGAGGTCCTGGGACAGGTGGTCATGCTTATGACATGTGCCATGAATATGGGATGTTTCAGGTTCTGTCTATTATCTACTGGTTCTGCTGGATTTATAGCTGTTCACGCACAGGAGTAAAACATTTTTTGACCTCTTTTTTGATTGTGACTGGAGATGGGCTCTCACTCCCCATCCTTGAGTGCAGTACAGAAATGCTAGGCTTTCTTTCTTGCTTACGTGAAATCACAGCCTTGTCTGTCTCTGCATCACGCAAATAACTTTTCCCTGCCCTTGCAGGTAGCACTGCTGCGAGCACATGCAGGAGAACATCTGTTACTGGGAGCTGCCAAGAGGTCCATGGTGTTCAAGGATGTCTTGCTGCTAGGTAAAGAGTGCCCTTCTGCTCCTGGCCCATCTGCTTCTGCAAAGCTTCCCTGCTGGTGTGAAGGGGAGCGTGGTTCAGTGTTTGTGGGCATCCTTTTTGCAAGCCAGTGGCTTAAGCTCTTCTGTATTTTAGCGAGCATAGCACAATCTTTGGGTGCAGCTAGGTCTGGGTGACATTTACATCAAGGCCACGACATGTGGAAAAGTTGGGGGACTATGAACATTCACACTGGCCCCCCTCGGTTTGTGTAAGCAGGCTGTGGTGTGATTGACTCGCTCCTCGCTCAGCTTTTCCTTGCTTGAGTGACTCCTGAGTAAGGAGAGGCTGCTCTGGCAACACAGATCGGCATTTCCGATGGGCTGAGCCAGGGAAGGGATGGAAGGAGGAACTTCTTAAGTCCTCCACCCTCAATCTGGGTTTTGAACTCCTTGCCACCCTTGATAAGTCTTGGGCAATGACAAGGCAATGGTCTTTGTGCTGCTTGTCCAAAGGAAATGACCACATCATCCCACGGAACTGCCCCGAACTGGTGGAGGTGAACCGCGTGGCCATCCGCATCCTGGACGAGCTGGTCCTCCCCTTCCAGGAGCTGCAGATAGATGATAATGAATATGCCTGCTTGAAAGCCATCATCTTCTTCGACCCAGGTATGCTCCAGCTTAGTGAGGGTTACCATCAGAGTGCACTGGTCTGGGTTATGCTGACTAATGCAGGTCCTGAGTTGTGGAAATGCTGCCTAGTCTCCTCTCTGGCCCAAACTGTTCGCAGAGGGAGGGACAAGTCAGCCTAAATAGAGAAAACACGTCCCTTACAGCAGATGATAGACAATCATCTCACAGCTCACCTCAGCCTGCGCCCAGACTTCATGCTACTACTGAAGAGCAGTTCCTAGGGAAGCAGCCTGGGTAGCTTGTTCTGTGGGTTGTTTCAGATGCCAAAGGACTGAGTGACCCCTCCAAGATCAAGCGGATGCGGTACCAGGTGCAGGTCAGCCTGGAGGACTACATCAATGACCGGCAATACGACTCACGGGGCCGCTTCGGAGAGCTGCTGCTGCTGTTGCCTGTGCTGCAGAGCATCACCTGGCAGATGATAGAACAGATCCAGTTTGTCAAGCTCTTCGGCATGGCTAAGATTGACAACCTGCTACAGGAGATGCTGCTGGGAGGTGAGTACTTGAGGGTCCTACAAGAGGCCTCTCAGTGTTCCCTGATCACCATCCCCTTAAGAACCTCTATAGCCATTGCTCCCTACCCAAAAAAGGTGGAGACAGCCTGTATGGCAGGTTAGCCATTGACTCACACAAAATCATCTCCCCTGTCACTGGCAATGGTCCTCCATTTCTAGTCACCAAAAGAGATGCATTAGCTGTGCGTCTGTTCACAGAGAGGTGTCCCCAGCCCTCTGCATGTAGACAAGCTTTGCTGTGTGACCCCTAGACTGCTACCAGCCAGCTGTTTCACTAACCCTCCTCTGTGTCAGAAGGGAGTCATCAAAACAAAAGGGTCTGAAAGGTCAGGTTGAAAGAGGGTCGCAGATTTTCTACTGGGAGCATCCTTGGGACAGAACAAAATGAGAAGTTGCACTGTGCTATTCTTTACGTGGAGGTGTGACTCAAGAGGAGAGGAATATAATCCTGTACAAGAGGAAATGCAGGCAGCGGGCAGGGGTTAGTGAGCCCAAGCATCCATGGAGGAAAATGGGAAGGTTGTGCTCCAGTGACATATGCACAAGCTGATCATGCACAAAGCCTTGGACATTTTGGTGCAGTGGGTCTGCCCATCTGAACTGTCTCCTTCTGTCATCGTGGCAACTAATGTCATATGCACATTTTTAGGCTCATCAAGTGAAACGCCACATGCTCACCACCCCCTGCACCCTCATCTGATCCAGGAGAACCTGGGAACAAACGTCATTGTGGCCAACACAATGCCTCCTCAGATGCACAATGGGCAGATGTGTGAGTATTGCCAAAGAGATAGAGACCTCTCAGGAGAAACGAAGAGCTTTCCAGCATGCCTGTGGAGGTAGTTTCTACCTTGCAAGGAAATTTCCGTGCAAGACAGAGTCTCTGATAATGAGTGTGTGAGAAATTCCTATGCAGAAAGGAGGGAAAGAAAAACAGAGAGGTGGGTTAGATTAGATTAGGCTAGACTGACTGATTCAACAAGATGTTCCCTAGCAGACTGTAACTTTTACATAGCCCTTTAATTTAGGGATGAATGATCCCATCCAATGCCTACTGAAATCACTCAAAAGGCTCCCCTTCCCTTAAATGGTTCAGACACACCTCACTTTGCCCTCTGCAAAAACACAGGAGAATCTGATCCACCACACAAGACCACCACACGGGGCTACTACTTGGGAATTTGGGCTGAGATGACTTCAGCTGACCAGAAATTTTGGACTAGATGACCTTTAAAGGTCCCTTCCAACCCAAACTATTCTATGATTCTATTCTATGAAAAAGTGGCCAGTGCAGGTCAAAATGCCAGCTCCCCTCATTCGATGTTTGTTATTGTGGCTCTTCCAGGGCATCTAACCATGCCTGTATGTCTGGGCTGCCTTGCAGCAAACACACAAGCCATTAGGAGCTATGGTTTTGCTACAGACCCTTTGCTTTGCTTTGCTTACACCTGAACCTGGCACGACTGAGGACAGATCCTAGTGCTGACAAGTCTTCCAATTTTGTTTCTCTCTCTGTAGCTACTCCAGAAACCCCACAGCCATCTCCACCTGCGGGCTCAGGACCAGAGCAATACAAGCTGCTGCCTGGAGCCATTGCAACCGTGGCAAAACAACCCACCTCTATACCACAACCTGCCATCACGAAACAGGAAGTCATCTAGCAATCTGCAGACCAGCCGGCCTCATTTAGAAGACCATGTGGGAGAAAAGCCTGAATTGACTCTGCCACTGTGAAAAGAGAAGCCATCCAGAGGTCCTTGGGCACAAACACATGGACTTGCTTATCAGGCTAGTCTACCACCACCAAAAGCTGTCTTCCTGCAGCTATGGACAGCATGTGCCATGGGCAGCCCCCAGTCCCAGAACTAAGGTTGAAGCCTTACTGAAACCCTCAGGCCTTGTAAGAAGGGCCAGATTTCTGCCTCCCTCCATGAGGAGGTTGCAGTCACCAACGGGGGACAGTGCAGCTGGCTGTTCCCCCATTGCGACCTCTCTGCATTGGTTCAGCACACACCAGACACTGAGTGAATGTGGGCTGTGTGAATGGAGGGCTTCCCTCCTGCAGCCATGCCAGCTCCCTAGACAGTCCCCAGTCCAGCCAAGCTTGATGGAGATGGAAGCATCTCCATGCAGATGATGCGTTGCAGCAGGTGAAGCACATGGGTTTTTCCCAGGCAGCACTGGCAGAACTGCTCCTCAGCCTTGGCTAGTCCCAGGTCTTTGCATGGTGTCACCCTCCAGCAAACTAACCTCCCCAGCTGGGTCTAACAAATCTGTTCAGCTGATATGGGGGCAAAGTCTGGCCCACCAAGACTCTCCACTATTTGGATCCTTCTACCTTTTGAGGGGTGTTGCTATTTCTGTGCCAGGACTGCCCTCCCACCACAGGGCTCAGAGGGGCAACCACTGCCAAATCCTTCCTTTACACCACTACTGCCTGCTTGCTACCTGGGCTGGAAAGTTGGGGGGCCATGGGATTCCAGAGATTTCAGCTAATGGGATGGGGTCACCCCTGTGCAGGCTGGCTGTGAGCAGCACTGCCCAAAATATCACTGGCCCCGCTACTGCTTCTCAGTGGTCAGAAGAAGACCACTGGATGCCTATATGGAAGGAAGCAGTGGGGAAGGACATATGGAGAGACCTGTGAGGGCAAGAAAAGCCTGAGCCTCACAGGTTGGACCAAGGTCTGGGGCTGCCCAAGTGCTGGGAGTGTTGTTACCCATGACCTCAGTTCAGATCCAGCTTTAATGCCAAGATATGCCATATAATCTACTTGTCCAGTCGAATACCACTCCCTCAGCTTAGAGTGAGTGGCTGATAACAAATTTATAAGTCTTTATGACATGATAAGAATTCGTTACAGCTCCTTTAGACCTCAGAGAGTTGAAGGCCAGCAACCTCAAAAACACAATGCTTTGAGTCCTGCAGAGAACAACAGAGGTCAAGGAAAGACCCTGTCTTTTCCAAGCCCCTTGGGTCTCCCCTGGCCTTGGGTCTGCACCCAGCTGCTCTGCTCCCTCCCTGCCACAGTCTCTGTTTCTCTGTGCCTGCCTGTGCCAAAACCACGCAGATCTGACCTTTGGTTTACAGCTGAAACCAGGAAAGGAGCCCTCCTATGCCCAGTGCTTGCCTCTCTGGCTGCCAGCAGGGCTGGAGCTTGCAGAGCCCTGCACAACTTCAGGCCTGAGTAATTTTTGGCAGCACAAGCACAACTCTAACTAACCACAGACTAGGTGGAGTGCAGGTCTCTCAGGAAGATGAAGCTGATGGAACCACAACTGCAGAGAGGTTCCTGGCAGGGACAAATCTGAGCCAGCCCAGCCAGAGGAGCTGCAGGTCTGTCCCTTGATTTCCAATGCAAAAAATGAAACACCTCGCCTTGTGCTGATGGTGTCAGAAGTATTGTATCATCTCTCAACTCTGGTGGCATCATACTGAGTAATTTATTGCAATGATGAATCCAATCATTTTCTGTAAATTATTTTGTAAATCACATTGATTATTTATAATTGGGAGATTAAATGCAACAAACCCCGTAATAACCAGGCTGTCTTTTCCAACTGCAGCAACCTTTTATCCTGTACGTAGAGATACTCTGTGGGCAATCCTTTTTGGTCCATTTGCACCAAGCATTCCTCGATACTGTACATTAATTTTTGCTGGTTACTGCCTTCCAATGGAAACAGAGGAGTATTTCTTCACTAGAGTTTGTATTCATAAAAAAAAAAATAAATGCAAAAATATTTTCTAACTTTTCCCAGACAGATGGATTTCTTTCTTCTGGGAGGATTTATTTTAAATCAGGGGGCTCACCTCCTTGTTGGTCTGAGCACAAAGCATATGTGTATTGAGGAAAAACCACAAACAAGTGTTTGATGCTACTGCCAGTTGTCACTCTT
>NW_010545808.1:35003-42510 GCF_000687285.1 Phaethon lepturus
GCCTCATGTTAGCTAGTGTCTGTCCTGAAGCCACATGTGCTGGAATCATAAGATTGAATGACAATCCCAATTTTCATTAAAAGAAAAACAGATGTGAAGAATAAATATTTTCTTTCATGATTCCAGAGAGACTAAAGACTTGAAGTAATCACACTCTGAAAGCCAAGCAAAGGAAGTCCAAGTATGTTATTAGCGTTTTGAACATGTTCCTGTTTAAGTTCCTCTTGTATTTCAAAGGTAATTTCTGAGCACTTCGGGGTGATGATTCTGCTTTGGTTCACACACAGCCAACCCACTGTGCAGGTGCAGCCAAAGGCAGACTGAGCGTACAGGGCACAAGAAGACAATAAAGTGAAAGTCAATTTGTCACTGGTTGTAAAGGTGAAGAAATACACTTACAATTAGAGAAGGCTCTTAATGACCTGCTGTTCTGATCATGGGAGCCTGCTCTCAGCTGTAGCATGCCCAGGAAGATAACGGAAAAAGGGGAGAGAGGTCTAGATAGCTGTAAAGATTAGGTATCTGAGGAGGAACAGCATCCAGCAATTTCAGCTCTGATCTGCAGCAGATGTCCCTTAAATTCCCCCATCTCCCGCCCCTGATGCGAAATGAGGTAGGCAGTCTCATCCCAGGTATGAGGGTTGAGAAGCAGGCTGATTTTCCATCCCGTTTGCACATTCAGTGGCCTCCCAGTGGCAGTCATGCTGCTGAAAGCTGTCAGCAAGAGCTGCATTTGAGGACTGTGTGGAGACATCACTTAGAGCCGGCCACCACTCTGGGGCCAAGGACCCAGGAGAATAGAACAGACCTCAAATAACATGCCCTCAATACATGTGCACCCGTAATGATCCAGAGCTGAATGCCTGAAGAAGGTCAGCAAAGGCAGTAATAGGATGTGCGTTATCTCAGCACACACACAGCAACCAACTGGTCAGTCCAGTCAAGAGAAGGAAAAGGAGTTAGTTCCTTCTTTTTAACATGGAGTATAAACCAGGACTCCTCTGCCTGCCAGAGGAACTCCTGTGACCTACAGTTGGTTTTACCTGGGTATATGCCCTAAAAACTCCATATATGTAATATCAAATCTTTGAAGCAATAAATTCTTCTGGATTCCTTCCCATGAAGTGCTCTATCAAGGTTGCCCTTTACCTGGTTAATCTTAAATCAGCACAGTCCCTACAGGAGGTTTCTTACTGCTGGATTCAGCTCACTTGGAAAAAAAACCAGAAACTGCCCCAGAGACAACCTTGTCCTTAAGTGATGTCCTCAATCCCAACCTCCCCCCTCTTCTGTCACTCCAGCCTGGAATCGCCCTGAGACACTGGTCTTGCCACTTGTGAGTTGTCTGCTGAGCTCCCTGGAGCCCTCAGGCAATGTCCCATGTCACAGGAGATGGCTGCTGTAAGGACAGCTAGTATCAATCTTTAAGACACAACTTCCTTATGTTGTTTTTGGACAGGAGAGCTTCTTACTATCCTCTTCTGTGCTTGCAACCTAGACTAAGGATGATTTCCTGGAAAGCAGTATCTTCAGCTGCTAGATCTTTTCACAATGTCCAAGCAAAGATCTGTGAAAGAGGTATTTTTAGGTCCTCTGGCCACTATTGAAATGCATTCTTTTCATACTCCTTATATAACTTCCATCTGAAATAGCCAACAGGCTTTGGAGCCTTTTCCACAGCTTTAATATCTCAGCATCTCAGCAGGGGAAAAAAAAAAAAAAAAAGAATGGCAAATGAGTTTTATGGCCTGCATATCATCTCTGACAAAAGCAACTATTGCTGCTATTAAACTTGCAAGTGCACACACAGGCACAGATAGTCATGAACAACAAGAGGCAGCAGAGACGGCTCAGCAACGTGGCACTGCTGAGCCAGGCAATTCTGTGTGCCAGGCTGGCCGGTTCCCTCAAGGCTGAGTGCAAATATCACCAACCAATTTAGGAATTCAGGCCATGCACTGCACAATCTCTTTCCACTCAGGGAGGCTGGAGGAGGAAGGGTAAGGTGTGAGTATGTTTAAAATCTCTCTCCCCATTCCTAATTGAGGTGTGACCCTGATAATCATAAACACACCTAGCACCTGAAAAATTGCCATGCAGGCCAATAAAAATGGTAATATACTGTCAGCTTCATTAGGTGTGGAGTGAACAGGAGATCTCAGCACAAACAAGACTGCAGTCACATCCTTCAGTTCAGTTGTGTCCTGTGTAAGACAGAAGAGTCTGCTGGGGTCAACAGAGTGCTCCCATTTCAAACCCAGGGTGAGAAGAGCTCTGAGTCTAACCTGGGTCTTGGGAAGGACTGTATTTCCAAGGCTGCATATCTAAGACTGTATATATTGGTTTGGGAACTGTATCTCCAAGACTTACTCTGGCTTTGGACCTGGAATGATGCCAGGCTTGCCTGATCGTGGCTCCTTCATCAGCTTTCAGAAGCCTGAGGCATGTGGGTTACACAAACCGCTGGTCTCCACAGGCCATGCTTCTGTGATTCTGTGATTTCAGTCCCTCACGTCTGGCAGCTCTGCCTGGCTGGGACCCACAGACCCTTGTGATCCCATGGACACACAAAGTCCAGGGAGCCCTTCTGAGCCTGGGGGACCCCACACCAGAAGACTCTGGTTGGGGGGAGCTGTTCTGATTCCCTGCCTCCTCCTAGAAACTGCTTATGGGTGCGATAAACAGTTTAAGAGCTGCCTGAGGGACATGCCTGGACAGACACCCACAGCAGAAAGCATTGCGAGCTGGACAGGAATTCCTCACTGCAGCTGCCAATCTGGATGTTAGCACTGGCTGGAACATCACCTGTTCCCATTCACTGGCCAGGAAAATCATTACAATAAAGTAACGCAATAATACACTTCTCTGTTCCTTTCCAGGACTCTCCAAATCCTCACTATGCCTTAAAAATACCCATTAATTTATCCTGCCCATGGGTTAGTATTACCATTAACTGCTGACATGGAGCACACTGGTTCACATCCTAGGATCCACTCACAGATGATTTGCAGAGGATACAAAGCCTTGAAGTCCACCTAAACAGACGTGGAGGTCCCCAGCTCATGTATCAGCTAAGATGGCAAGCAACTGAGAAAAAAGCTTGAGGCAGAAGCAGCAAAGAGAAACCTTAGTCTAGTGCCAGACCCAGAATCCCAGACTCTGACTACAGCACTTCTGGCACCGATAAAGGACAACCACAGGGATCCTCACTTCCGGGTGTTTTTTAGCCTCTCTTAAAATTACCTTAAGGTGTGGCATTATAGTGGCATCTTCTCTCTCGGGAGAGCACACTGGAGACCTGCTATGCTGCGTGCCCATGGAGGAGGCAGTGGAGACAGCTCCAGCATTGCAGACTCTCATATTTCAATTTAAATCCTACTATTTCCTGTGTGCAGCTCCTCTCCTCACAGCCCACCATGCAGCTGCATTCCTTCACCCCAAGGCTGTGCAAGTGCCTGAGATATTGCTTAGGGGTTACTCCAACACCCAACCCTGTTTCACTCCTTCCCATTGCTGTAAGGGCTTGTGATGGGCATGGGGTTGAAAGACCCAAGAGAAAATCACCCAGTCCAAGCCAGGGAGCAGCAGTGCTTCCCTCATCCTGCCCCTCTGAAGTATCCTGCACCATTTACCGACTGGGTTCCCACAGGAACAAAATGGAGTGCTTCTACTGCTCTAACACAATCAGCAGCGATGCAGCCATTGCCATGAAGGGGCTGGCAAGGAGCACAGGTTCCTGAGCAGCACCTTCACAGTGCCCTGTGACAGCTAATCCTGACAGGGACCCATCCTGCAATGGAGACAGCTGACAGCCCTTCCAGTGTGCAAGGGCACTGTGAAACACCATGAAAGATCGGGAAAACACTGTCTCAGTTCAGAGTAAATGAAACTGCAAAAATCCCGTAATATTTAAAACATTCAGAAGTCCTGCCAAGCACATTTGTTGCCAAGTTTTTGCAAAAACATTGCTGGTCTTGAAGCCAGTAAAGCCAAAGAGGGGGGACCCTTCTTTCAAAGCCTGGGCTGGATATGGCTGTGTGTCTGTGTCACACCACACACTTGGCTTCCTGCTGGTCTAACTGCGCATTAGCACGACTTTATATGCCTGGGTGGGGGGTGCCTGCCTGCATACAGCTGCTTTGGCAGCAGATGCTACAGATTTGTGTGCATTTGCATATTCGTGCCTGTTTCCATAGCTTTGCATGTGGGTCTGGCCTGCCATACGTGCGTGGGGAGAGCATGTGCAGAGCAGGGGCAATCCTCTGCAGCCCAACGTCTCCTTCTCAGAACCGAGGCTGTCGTCAGTCCCTTCTCACACCACGACATGCAGGGACAGAGCAGGCATGGAAACCTGTCCTGGAGGATGTATGCTTCCAGGCTTTGAGGCCAGGAATATTTATAGTAATTTAGGGCATATTTTCTCAGTCATTTCACCCTTTAAGCGCAGAGGAATAGCTGTTGGATTGTACCACAGCCAAGCGCCCTGTGGGCCAGGCACCATGTCGGGAGCAGGCCACACCAGCCTCGTGTGGCCCTGCCCAGGGAGGTTAGTAGGGGCTGCCATTCCCCTACAGCCCTTGCCGTGCTGCTGGACTGGTGCAATAGAAGCAGCTAAGGCTTGAGATACAACACAGTCCCATACCTCACCCAGCGCTACGGGACTAGTGTCTCTCCGCTCTGATGCTGAGTGGTCCAAAAGATGTAATTTGTGGGACCCAGAGGTTCCGCCTGCACCCCAAGGACCAGAGCCCCTCTTGGCCTGAACTGCACATAGATTATCTTTATTACAGGACTGTTATGTTTGCACAGTTTAGTGATTTAATATCAGTTTAAAGACTTCTCTGTGAGCAATACTGTTTGAAGTCATGCTCTCTTTTCAGCTTCAGCTTGCCAAGACTGTAAAATGTTTATTGCTAATGGTGGAAAAGCTTAAAGAAGCCAAGATAACTTTCCCAGGCTGGGTATTAAGACTGTTCGGAAAAGTAAATGAGTGAAGAGTATTACATGGGCTTCATTAAATATCAACCAACACCAACAGCCATTCATTTATAACACAACGGCAGGGTGCGGGAGCACCCAGGAGCAGAGCTGAGAAAGGTATAAATCACATGTGATAGGAGAGATGAACATGAGAAGAGTTGGATTCCCCATGGGTCTCCACGTATGGCTCCCAAGGTCAGGCAACACAACTCCTGACTGAAGCTTCTGCAAAACAGTGTAGATTTGTGGCTGATGAAGTGGCAGAGTTGGTACGGTTCATCTCCTCTCGGCTGGGGAGGGTTGCATGCATGTGGTGCAGTATGTCCTTCTCCCTCCTCCAGCTGTGTGCAAAACTCACAGCTAGGGAAGGACTGTCAGTGCCTGGATGTTTGTTTTCAGTTTTTAGCTTTTACTTCCTTATAGACAGGTTCTGCCTTTACTGGTTTCTATTCACAGGATGCCAACACCAGTTAGAGTAAATTACAGAAACTCTTGCTACCGTTCCTGTGATTTCATGTGCCAGTACTTTAAAACTTCCCCTACAATTTGGCTTGGTGCTTGAACCTCTCACTTCCATTCACTACCCACCACTCTCTTCAAGTTAACATTGCCCACATAAGGAAAACTGAGGTAAGGTAGTTACTTCATTTGGGGACCATCCCCAAACTATATTTCACCTCCAGTCCTTCTTCACTATGCAGTATTCTCACGTCTACCTTTCTTCCTTCTGTCTTACCTGCCTAAGGCTCTTACTCTTATTTTAATATGCTTTTTCACATCTTTCTCAATGTGATTACTACTGATTCTCACTTGTTTCTAGTCCCCCAAAGCAGAGCTTCCTTCACATGTCACTCCTTTCAAACATCCTTGCTTACTCCTAACACCCTGTTGCAGCAGCTATTAACCAGGTCTCAAACTGTCACCTCCCTGCTAAATTTTCCTCCCTTTTTTGAGGGGTGCAAATTCCAACCAGATTTTGCAACCTATAGCATAAACTCCTGTTTGCAGCTCCACTATTTCCCTGCTGTTTGGCATTTTTAAACCTTTTCTTAGATCAGCCCTACCTCCCTGCTGATTTCAGCAAATAGCTGGGTCATGTACACCCGAGAACCTCCTTCATCCCTTCAGCTATGAGACCACAGGCACCTCTTCCCAACACACACCTTCTCCTTCCCTCTGGAGGGATGGCTCCTGCCAAACTGTGTCTGCAGTTGCCAGCTTCAGGCTCTTACCTCTGCCCTGGGACTCCAGGTCCCGACTGGCCGCTTTTGTCATGCTTGTGCTGCAGGTCTCTGTGGCCAAGAGCTGTATGAATGGAAATAGGAGCAATATAAGGTCTCTTGTCCTCGTGAGGTCTCTTCCAACCTCATTTATCCCACAATCTACTGGAAAGGGTGTGGAGCAACATCACAAACAGGTCTAATTCACACAGATCCAAACTGGTTCCAGTTCAGGGCACCAGCTTGCCAGGTTGCACCCAGCTCTGGGCTGGCTGCACCCAAAGCAGGGCTGGACTGGAACATCAGCATGGGGTTAGATGCATGTATTCCCCTTCTCTGAAATGTTT
Organism: Phaethon lepturus; assembly: GCF_000687285.1. Lineage (NCBI taxonomy): Eukaryota > Metazoa > Chordata > Aves > Phaethontiformes > Phaethontidae > Phaethon > Phaethon lepturus. The sequence goes on from NW_010545808.1 coordinate 41,551, forward strand.
CTCTGCAGGTAAACACCTGTGGCACACTGAATTTGCTGCCACGCTGGCATATCTCTTGCCAGGCACAGTGTTACTGAAATATTTTCCACTTTGGAAGGACGAAACCTTGGAAGAGAAATAAATCAGAGCTGAATCTCAGATGCTGCAGAAAGGCCTTGTTTCCCACTGCGGGCTCCTGCGGTCCCCACTCTTTGGCTAACTATCTTTGACTCCCTCTCCTGGCTGAAAATACGGATTACAGCCAAGAGAAAAGAGCAGAGCCTACCGAGCTCACAGGGACCCTGCAGCCTGGGGACAGTTCCCAGCACGATGCTGGGCCCGTTTTGCAGTCTGACTGTGTGCCACTGGTCAGTGGGGTTAAACATGTGTCATTTTTCTCACCTCCCCAGGAGTCCCTGTTGAACTCTTTTTAATGCAGCAAGCCTGAGAGTAACCTTTTTTTTTTAATTTTTATTACGAATTTCATGCAGAGAGGTGAGGCATCACCATCTGAACTCCTGTGGGATACAATTTTCTGTCCTCTCAAAAACCAAATCAACTAAAAAACCCCCCCAAAATTCTCCCTTTATTAGCATTCAGTCCCTTTGTTGGCATTTAGATACAGGCTAGGGCTGGCACATCTCTCAGGCCCCGCTCCCATCCCGCCGCAGGAGCCAGCTACACTGCCCGGACCCTGCTTTGAGTCTCCCCTAGCTCTAACCAGGCAATTCCGCACCTGCTCTGGCTTTCGGGTCGCCGGGGAGCTCTGGCTGGCACAGGGAGAAGCTCTGGGGCACACACATGGTGCTGTGGCCCCTTTCTCCTCTCTTTGCAGTCTCGGAGGTCGCTGCCGTCTCAGAGATACCGGCTTGTCCACAGCTGGGGGAGGAAGGCCCAGCTCAGGCGGGGGGAAGCCCTGAGGACACCGAAGTTCACCACCTGAGCACTCCTCCTCTCGAAGGTCAGCTCTGGGGTGGCTTT
>NW_010545809.1:0-3246 GCF_000687285.1 Phaethon lepturus
GAAGGTCTCCAGAGGAGGAGACTCCACAACCCCTCCCGGCAGTCTGTTCCAGTGCTCCTGAGTTCCATACTTCCTGAGCTTCACTATGTGGCTGTTATGGGAGACAGTGTCAAAAGCCTTACTGAAGTCAAGGTAAACCACATCAACTGCTCTCCCTTCATCTACCCAGATAGTCACTCCATCATAGAAGGCTATCATGTTGGTCAAGCACAATCTACCGTTGGTAAATTCCTTCCATGCTGATTACTCCTGATAACTTTCTTTTTATCCATGTGCCTACAGATGGCCTCCAGAAGGAGCTGTTCCATCACCTTCCCAGGCATGGCGGTGATGCTGATTGGTCTATAATTTCCCGGGTCTTCCGTCTTGCCCTTTTTGAAGACTGGGGTGATATTGGCTTTCCTCTAGTCCTCAGGCGCCTCTCCCATTCTCTATGATTTTTCAAAAATGCAGGAGAGAGGAGTTGTAACAACATCAGCCAGCTCCCTCAGCACTCGTGGATGCATCCCATCAGGGCCCATGGATTTGTGAGTGTTCAGTTCAGTCAAAAGCACCCTTTGTTCTCTGTGTAAAGTGTTGAGGCTAGCCTGGGAGTAGTCTCCCTTTATAGGTCCCCGATATTCCAATAATCCCAAGTTAGAAAAGGTCTCCAAATCAGCTTATCTTACAATATTCTTGAACGTACCAAGCTATTACAGGATAAGGTAATCTCCCAAACAGGAGTAGAATTAGCTCTTTAGCATTGAATTAAGTAAAATGTGTGGCTACTTCTTTATTCCTTCATTTTTTTTAATTATGTGAGGGTTTGCTCTGAAGGCGAAGGAGAGTATGATCAGCCAACTGGCAATGAAATTAATAATCAGGAATTTAAATTGAAAGGTCTCTTATTTTGGGGCAAGGTTGTTGCATTTTTGCTTTTGATCTCACAAGACAAAAAAGGTCAAATAAAAAAAAAAAAACAAGAAAATTATATTTTAAGGGCCACATATTTTCTCTAAGTTACTGTGTAGTGGGAGTGTGTTCCAATGACTCCAAGGCAAACAGACAGTCCCAAAGGCTAAACCTTGAAGTTAGAAATCTCTAGTAAATATGCACAGGGTCACAGAAGCAATTTTTCTGTGGCTTGGGAAACTGGAGGGCCTCCCAGCTCTGCAGAACCTCATCAAAATGTGAAACTCTTATATACTCTTGCACTCTCTTGGTTTCTAGGCCTGAGACTAACACTGTGAGACTGCGAGACTAACAGTGAGAAAAACACTGCCTTTCTAAGACAGCTTATATACAGAAGTTAATAATCATGATAAGAACACGTAAGCAAAGGACCTTAATAAGGAATTCTACCCATTTCCCATTCCTCTGGAGTTCCTTATCTTTGAGACAAACTTTGTCTGTTGACGTACCTCTTGAAAAAATCACTTTGTTCTTTGAGATGTACCTTGGAAAAAGCCAGAGAATTTAATGGCTTTCAGTTGAAACTGCTCTGCCTTTGTCCTCTATGCTGCCATTATGAGAGAGGTCGAAATTACTCTCCAGGGCTACTAGTAGACCAACTTTTGTTTTTAAAATGACTTTTACTGTCATCCTCAGTTTTGGTTCTGGTCATAAAATCTCTCCAAAGGGAAAATAATACACATCTCAACTTCTTTTTGCAGTTTTCCCCTCAAAGTGATAAAGTTATCCAGCTCTCAGAGACAGTCCTGAGAGCGGTGATCTCAGAAGACCTCTCAACTACATCACAAATCAGGAAGCTGTGCTTAAACGTTTTCTTGTAATAGCTGAAACTACTTCGTGCTACCAAGTAGGAACTACCAGCCCAAACGTGCAGACAACAAGGGTGTTATTGCAAACCCTGGTTACAGAGCGGCTGCTGTTCGACACGGCAGCCTTCTGCAGCAGCAGAGTGCCCTATAACTGCTGCAGAGTGTGCTATACTGCGGCACTGTGCAATTCCATTTACCTGAAGCTTTTGGGTCTCAGGAGGCATCTCTCTGACAAACAAGGAAAAAGACTTTCTAAGTGGTGTATTTCCCATAGAGCCATACATTCAATTGCTAGCTCTTTTCTTCAGATTAAGTGGTTTAGAGGCCCATAAATATATGCCCCCATATACTGTTGCCTTAGAATACCACTAGAACATGGCAGAAACTGTGTTTAAGAAAAGTTGAATTACTCAGAACACTTATCTAAAGCGTATTTAAATTTTAGAGCTAAAGATATTCTAACCTCAAGAAAAATATATCATGCCTGTATGAATCCATCTATTTTCCACTTCCCAGGAACACTGCCTTTAAAAAAAAAAATTGCCCTTAGTTTACCGTGACAAAGCAAGTAATCATCATCCTATACCTACTAACAGTGTTTTGAAGCCATCTGGTACCCTGTGTTGCTCTCGGAGTGATCAGGAAGTCTAAAATAACAAGCTTTATTCTCTTTCCTTTGGTTTCTTTCTCTTCCCATGCTACCCAGACTTGCATGACCTTCTAATTCCTTCTCTCCACAGCAATGCAATCTTCTCTTCTCTCCTACCCACCTAGGTTAGTGCCACGTTCTCTGAATAATAATAGCTTCATCAACATCCAATAGACATGGAGTCTGTTTAATGTACCTATATCATCTTCGAAACACAGTTTGGGCACGCAGAAGTACAGAAATACTTCATCTCCAGGTTCAGTGGCCCACAGATCTGCAAACCTGAATGAAAACCAAGGCACGGTCTTCAAGTCCTCCCTGCGCTTCTGCGCGGTGACAGCAATAGCCAGTAGGAAGCCCTCAAAATGTCAGTGTTCCGTCAGAAGATATTTGGGCTTGTGAGAAGCTTGGGAAAACCCCGCACAGGCCAGGGCACGAGGGGGAACGGGTCCGTTGGGTGTGGGCCACAGCCTGCCTCCGTGGCCTGGAACGCAGGCGTTTCCAGCAGACACCTTCGCGTGCCGCAGAGGTGGTTTCGCTCTCAGCAGAGCAGGTTCTACAAACACGGAAAATCACGAACTTTAAATCGGCACCGCTCACAGCAAGCAGGACCGCCTCCCCTGCCCCGGCATCTAGCAGAAGGAAACCACCACCCAGCAGGCGGACACGCCCTCCTCCTAAGCTGCCCTGTCACCACAGCCCACTCGTGGGGTCTGACAGCCCCTAAAAAGTTGCCCCGTGCTTATGTGCCGTACCATTAGCGCGGCTTCACGCGCGAGAAATCGCAAGCAGACAAGGGCCGCGGGACCCAGCCAGGGAGCGGACACTGAGCAGGTT
>NW_010545810.1:0-8131 GCF_000687285.1 Phaethon lepturus
GATTGGAAACTGAACGCAATGCCGTCGGGTGGGGGAATGACTTGTCAGCTGGGGTTCAAGGGTCAGTGGAGTGATTTATTTTTAATTTGGATGGCTGACAGCTGTGATTTCATTTGTTAGCCTCCGCAAGTGAGGGTATGGCATGCCAAATAAAACGTGTCAGCTAATATGTCACATCACATAAGACCATAATACCGTGACTCTGCTGCAGTCAGGGACACCTTTTACTGATGCTCCTGCAAACTTGCAGCCATAAGGCAACACCTGGAGTCCCCTGAAATGTAGCCTGACACAGCTCGTCCTGGGCCTGCAAATGCAGGTCTTGCCTGTTATACCGAGTCGTCCCCTTGGACTCTGGACGCGACATCCTGCCACAGCAGAAGCAGAGGCTGCGTGCCCCCACCAGCCCTCTGCCCTCCAACACCTCACAGCCCACAGAGCAGCACCTTCACTCGCCGAGCGAGAGCGCTTTTCCATGCCTCATGCATCGCTGTTCAGCGGAGACGGTCTGAAATAGGCAACAAACCAAACTTAGTGGCAATGAAGGACAGGGACAAGTTACACTCTCCTGTTCCAGAGGAATCATTAAACCCAGTGACACCTGCTTTAGCCTGGCCGTTGTGCTGCCAGGTGTGGGTGAATCGCTCTGGTTGCTTATGGGGGTCATTGTATGGTTCTGAATAGGAAGCTGAGACCCGGTTCTTCTCCCTGTGTCTTTTCTTCATGGTCTTGCGGGATGCTTTTAGACCTATTTGCATCAGTTTTTGCCTCAGCCTGTTGCAAGTTCAAACCCAAAGGTGATAGGCAGTGGTGTCATTCCTAGAGCTGTGGCTGGAAAAGAAAAGTTTAATGTTCAAGAAATTTAAATTAGCCATTGGCATTCTGCAAACACGGTCTCTGTGCAAATCACCTACAGCCTCATCAAATCACGATTCGTGGAAATGGGCTGATAATATATATGTAGGCTTAAAGCCTAAAGTGAAACTAGCCTTTTATATGGAATGAATATTTTGACTGATTGAATATGAATCCAGATATTTTCTACATACTTTTCAGTAATATCTGAAGGAACCATGTTACAAGTAATCCATCTGGCAACAAAAACACTGTAAGTGGAAAAATACAGAGAACATTTCACATCTATCATACTAAAATGATGTTTTACCACTGCAAAGAGAGATAAGAATTTCATTTATAAGTGACAAAACCAAAATTCTTTTGGATTAAAGTGCTGTAATACATTAATACTAAAAAATAATGCATTTATTATCAATGCTGCTTTTGATAACTGTTAACTAATTTATAAAACAGCTTTTGTGTGGATCATGGGCAGATTATGTCCATCAGACCATAGCATGAAATGCGATGTCATTAGATGTTTCAAGTGGTTATTAATCATCCAGCAATGTACACCAATTACTGCTCTGTCGCTTAGCTAGCAGACATGCAGGAGAGGCAGCGTGACATTTCCATTCCCTGCTCCGTACCACCAGCACGTCAGCGCTGCTGTCGCAGCCCGAGCAGCACCGTGCTTGCTGCCACCTCCAAGGAGCTCAGAGCAGCTGCACCGCGCCGGGCCAAAGGTCCATGCAGCCCAGCGTCCCGCCTCTGGCAGTGGATAATAGAAGGGGGTGCTTGGGGAAGGGTATAATAACAGGGGGGTCTATAATGATAATTTTGCAGTGTATTCCCTTAGCCTTTAGCAGGTTATGGCTTAGGGACCTTCTGAATCAGCTGTGGTATCTTTGTGCTTAACAATTCTTCATGGACTTTTCTTCTGTGGGTTTATCTAATTGGCTTTTTGCAGCCTCTGAAACTTTCATTCCTGACCGTGGCCATGTCACCTGCATTCAGCTTGGCTCCTCTTTCTGCTCCTGTTTTTGCTGTCAGAGTGGGAAGCCACTACTTGTGCTCAGGTTGGCGTCCAGCGGGTTGAGCTGTGGCTGTACTGGGATGCCTTCCAGATACACTGGAGTACGCCTCTCGCCATACCCCTTCCACTGCAGTGGCGTTGCATCACATAAAAGCAAAACAAGCATATCTTGTGTGGATCCTGCCATAAACTGCATTCCCTGTGGGAAGGTGGATGCTAAGGAATTAGCAAGTGACTTAAGGATACCAGTTTTAGTTCCCAGCTCTCGTGGGTCAAATGCCTTCTAGGTGTTCATCAGCCATGAGACGCCTGGCTGCTGCTGGTGGGGCACCCAGCGTGGGGACTGGCTCACACCCAAGCTGCATCCTCATTGACCCTGGGGAAACGAAATTATTATCAGTAAACTTTTGCTATTCTACTTCCATGCAGTTTGATGTTCCCGTTCAGATTACACTCTCTTTGAGACACATTTACAAATGGCTTCTTGATCAATTATTTTCTTCTTTGAAGAGAAATTACTGTCAAAATTGAAAATGCGCTTGATTTGCTAAGGGCAAAGGGAGAAGACGATGAAACCTAAGAACTCAAGATCTGAATCTGAAAGAGAGAAGGAGCAGCCCTTTAATTTCCCAGACAGCATTTTGCTGTAAGGAAATTTATGTAAAGCCCATAAAATGCAACAACAACCCAAATTGCTATAGAGGCAATCAGAGTCCATCATCAACATGTGTTAGAAATGTAGACTCAGCTGTGCTGTGCTCCTGAGTGTTTTGTCTTCCTGAAAACAGAAACAAGGACAATCACCTGGATTCAGCAGTTATGATAAATGGATCGTGTCCATTGGATGGAAGCTTTTTGGTCAAGTTGATCAAACTTTCTGGTGGAAAATCAGGTGTTTGCAGGCACAGGTTGCAAGGTAGTGCCAAAAGAAGGACAACTACCCTGCTGTTATTATTCTACCAAACAAGGAGAGGATTAGGCGACTGAAGGCAGGGGTTATTGTGTAGAGGGAATAATATCTTTGGGGTCTTCGTTGGGGGTAGCAGTCTGGTCCCGAAGCAATTACTCCAGACCCCCTTATGCTAAAGGCGGGCGCCTGCCTGTGCCAGCACTGCAAAGCAGCTGGAGTGGCATCAGGCGAGACCTGTCCGAACCCTGCGCGCCAGGTTAGCCCAGACACGTCATGCTCCAAAACTGCTTCCCGGTGGCTCTGCTGACCTCCGTGGGGCTTGGGCAGGACTGTGGCTGGCTGTGGAAGCGTGTCCTTTGTGGGGCCATGCCATGCGGAGAGGAAAGATGCTGAAGAGAACAGGACTGCTCCACAGCCCTCTCTGAGCACACTGCTGTTCGTGCATCGCAGATTGGCATTTGCCTTTTCCCCTAATGACTGGGAATTCCTAACTAATACCACAATTCACTTGCAATCCACTGTAAACGCAGCCCCTTTCTGAGAAGTTTCTGGCTAGCCCGTTTTCTTCCCAGCCTGTACTTCTGCAGCTTGTACTGCTTTGTGTAGTACTGGGCACTTCTCGTTCTTCAATCTAAAAATTTTTTTCAAATCTGCTTTCCAGTTGTTGTGATTCTTTTGAATTCTCAGTCTGGTTGACCAAGCTACATACAGACTGCCCCAGGTCGCTCTCCGCTCTGCCTATCCTATGTGTGCTGTTTTTCCTCATCTAGGCCATTAAGGGAAAAGTCAAATAGTATCAGACCCAGAGAGATGTGGAAGCACACTCAGCATGCCCCCCTGGGTCATGGATAACTGCTCTCTCAGTGTGATATTCTGGCTCCCTGCCTCTTCTTTGTTTCATCCAGACCATGTTTCCCTAGCTTCCTTGGAAATGTCACACAAAAGAGCCTCAGAAGCATTATTAAAGTCAAAATAAATGACATTTACTGTCTTCTGTTCTCCAAAAGCCTGTTAGCCAGTCGCAGAAGAAAATAATTTTTTTGTAAAACACGGCTGCCTGTTACTTTCCCTTTTTCTACCATCCTTTCTTTCAAGAATAAATTCCCTTTGAGTTTTGCTGGAATAAAAAGTTACTAAGTTAATGTAATAGTTACCTGCAATGCTGGGCATGGTGCCCTGTGGGCACGTAGTGCTAAACTCACAAGAGTTCGTTCTGATACCAGATGTACAACCTTGTCACCGAGGAGTGACAAAGACAGGCCATGTGTAGACTGGTGAGAACTGGGAGCTTCACACCGTGCCTCTGTGCCTGTGTCCTGGACGGGACCCCCTCAGAGCTCCCACAGCCCAGAGGTCAGGGTGCTCGGCGTGCAGTCTCACCTTCATGGCTGATATCATGTCCAAAAAGCCTTTAGGCGCTCTCCTTCCTGCTTGATGGTTATCAAAGATGTATAAATAATAAAACAAGCCAGAACTTGACTTAACAGCTGACAGATCGGGGATTATTCCGGGTATGTATTTTATATGATGGGGATGTCACCTGGGCAGTGCAGGTGGCCTAATTACGGGGCTCTCCCCTTTCAGGACCACTTCCCACCTAAGCAAATGCTTGTCTTCTGAGGAATAAATAGGTTTGGGTTTGGCGTTCTTTTTTTAAACTGTATGGCAATTTGTGAATGTTGTTGCCAATACAAGATTTTGCAGAACTTCGATCCTCTTCGCTATTAAAGTTTGCCATGCCGCACAGTGCTATAGCCAATGACAAATTGTCCTTTACCAGTGGCTAATGACAGAGACCCAGGTTCTTCACAGTGTTCACTGTGGTTGCCAAGAGCAGCCCAAGGATTACTGTAGTTATGGTAAGCGTTTCCTTTAATAAAATTTCCCAAATGCTCTTAGCTTTACTGTGGCAGTTTGTCTCTAATTGCAGAAATAACAAAATGCCTTAAGCATATTTATTCACTTGAGTTTTATTTTAGTTACTCATTATAAAAGTGTTAATAACAGCCTGAAGGGAAGGAACAGGATTGCATTTAAGCAATAGAGAGCCAAAGACAAGTTGGTTTAAAATTTTGCTTAATGAAGCATTATGTCCTCAGAAGAATTTTTCATTTCTGCTGTTTTCATTTCCCCTTCTGCCACTTGATGGTTCAAAACCAGAAATAAAAGGCAACTGAGTTATCTAATACCATGAGTCTCAGATTTAATAACCTGGTAAAAATCAGTCCTTCAGGTAAATTGACTTCATTGACAGTGAAAGATGAATGCTTTTATTTGCTCTTGAAAGTAAGTCTTGATTTTTTAGCACACTGTGGACTTCTTCCTCACTGAAACTAAAGTTTGATTTTAGGTCTTCAGAAGGTGTTCAGAGATAGAAGAAAGGATTGGTGTGAGACCAAGGACAGGGAAAGGTGATGATGAAAACTGCTGGTTTCTGCCAGAAACAATTGTGAGACCCCCCCGTCCCCAACCCTTAGAAGCCTGACTGTCTCCTGCATGTTCATGAGTGTCTGCAGTTCTAGTTATTGGTCTTATTTAGGAAGCAATGATTTCTTACAGCAGTGGGCAGCAGCTCATGTCTTACAGCTCTGGAGAACCCAGGTTTACTTTCTGGTGGGGCAGTTGGGAGATGTTCAACACATTTGCAAAGACCTGCTCCTTCTTGAGAAAACAATACTGGACCATACCTTGGAAAGTTATTTTGGACAACTCTTTAGTTTGCATCTTGAGGACAGCTCACCCTGCCTGAAGAACGCTACTGCAAATGGGGAGCAGGATAATGCCTTTCTCTGCCGTACAAGCCCTTTGTAGTGTGCAGCAAGCCCTGTGCTCCATGGAAGTGGAGGGTGTAGGTGCAAGGAAAAGAGAAGCAGCCTGCAGCCCTGATCTCTGTGCTGAAGAGCATTACCTCAAGAAAGCCTTCTGCTTCTGCCCACACCCTAGTGCCTTTGAAAGATGAATTAAATGTATTTGCAATGGTCAGGTCTATTTTGATCTCACCTTCAAGCCTAAAACTAGGAAAGAGGTACTGTGAGGGAGCTGGGGAGGGAAGGAAGAACTTTGTATGTAGATTGCTTTGCAGTGTGCTCCCCTCTTCAGCTAATAGATGGTACTCCATCACCTAGAAGAGCCATCATTGCTGCAGGATTGGTTTCTGAGGGACTGTGTCCCTTGCTCGTCAGCATGGTCTTGTTTTGGGATCATTTTTTTGTCTTGTTCCTGGTTCAGCCAGTGTAGGGGTAAACCACAGGATTATTCCAGTAAGTGCACTACTTCGCATCTTCTTATGCAAGAAAATAATGATTCTTTTGAGGAATTTGCCCTTAACTCCCTTTCCATACACAAAGGCGGAGGGCTGGAGGCTAAGGGAGTTGCTGTCTTTGCTTTTCTGTTGCTGTCTCATAGTAGAGGCAAGTGAGATAAAGACAGAGTGGTCACCTTTTAGGGAGTGTATTTCCCAAGGGGGATGCCTTATGAGTCAGTCCTTCATGTCATGTTGGTGAGAAGTTAGTTTTTGGCAAACTGGCTCTGATACGAGGTTGTGCAATCCATCCCATGGTGCCCTGCCCCTTGAGCTGAAATGCAAAAGCTTTGGGAAATTAGGAGAATCTTTGGGAAATCTTCCTCTGGGACTTGTAAATTGTATCCAGACATCTCAGGGTACATGCTGCACACCCTGGCACCCATCTGAACCTGACTTGCTTAGGAGACAATCAACACAATGCTTCTCGTACTCCTTCTTCCCCTCTTTTGGCAGAATGATGCTGTGTTTCAATTTAAACCCAAGCGTTGTTTGCTTTGTGAATTATGATTATTAAAGCATGGCTGTTTATCTTTCTGCAAGACTTCTGAGATTATTTATACCTTTAGAATTTGTCAGAAGGAAATTTCAAAGTTATTAAAACAAACATGTAATTTATTTGTGGCACTACAGATAGTCTGAAAACTTTAATTCCCATGCAGATTAGAAGTAGAAGGAGACCCATTTATCAGGTCAGACAGGAATGTGATGCCATACTGGATTAAATATCGTTGGTGCATCATCCTAAAATGACAGTTTTAAGGCATGTGGTGTGCTTTCTTGATGGAATCACCATTTCACTTTCTTTCAGATAATATATTAATTATCCTTTAACATGTAATCTCAAATTCATGTCTGAATGAGCACAGGAACTAGTATCTGTAGACGGTATCCTCAAAACAGCCTCACTTCATAAAACGGAGAGTAATTTCGATGTAGATCAATTTATCTGCTTACTGCAGGTAGGGGAGGAGCCCATGGGGTGCTCTCAGCCAGGCTTTCTAACACTGCCGCATGCAGCAAGAGGGTGGCAGAGCCAACTGGCTTGCTGTCCATGTGGTCCTAAAGCTTTTGAAGTCAAATGGTTTTTCCATGGAGTGAAGTTACTTTGCAAAATGGACAGATGAATAAAGATTCTAATTTGAAACTGTCTAAAGTTAAAAGTGCCTTTCTGAAGTGTATTGGTTTTCCAACTGTGAGGGTAATAAACCTTTTTGTGCAGTTTAATACTTGTTTTCATTCTTATTGTTCAATACTAATTCCCCCCGGGGCGCATATGGAGAGGTGATGTGAATAAATGAACTCTGAAGCTGTTGCTCAAGCCACCCTATATTTACAGTTAGTGGCAAATCATTAGCACTTCTGGTGTCTCTTGCCATGGCATTGTTATTCAGAATTATTCTCTGTCCTTTTAAGCCAGCCAACTCTCTCTCCACCCCCCCAAAAAAAATGCAGCAGTGGCTTTATTTTTATCTGACCATTTGGTTTGGAGTTTTATGGGGGCTTTTTGCAGAACTGCAGCTTTGCTTTGCGATCGGCCCCCACGATGGCACAGTGCTGGGGCAATTCCTTTCTGCTGGGACAGTCGTACCCGCGCTCACTGCACGCTGTGTTTCTCCAGGGTGATGCACTGCCCATGCCACCAGACTTGCAGCACATTTTGGAAGAGAAGTCTCTGTGGGTGAGTTCTGTCAGTAATCCTGTATTGTTCGTGTTGAGACCTGCCGCTCACTCAGTGGTGGCCTCTCCCAGCTGAGCGGGGAGGAAGGCTTGCTTGCATCTGGCCTTCGAAGTATGCTTTCGGGGCCCTCATCAGCCCAGCGCAGGTAGAACGACTGGATCTGTGACCCTTTTCTGCTCTGGGTAACAAGTCTGCACTAGGTGCCTGCAGAGCTCTGATGTTAAATGGTGCATCTAGGTGTTACAGTCCTACAAAGGGTGAAATCAAGCATACTCCAGCAAAGCTTCACCTTCCCACAGGCTTGAATGGCCCTTATGTCCCCCATGGAATCTGTCTTGTTCAGAAGCCTTGGTTGTTGGGAAAGAG
>NW_010545810.1:8162-21267 GCF_000687285.1 Phaethon lepturus
ACAGTTGGTCCATTGCCTAAGCTCTTCCCTTTGAGAAATGTACCTATGTCTATTTCTAGATGTCTAGAGTCCCAACAGTTGAAATCAAGACATGAGTCTCCAGCTTTTTATTTAGCTATGATCGTCTTTGAGATTTGAATCTGCAAATTCTGTGTGTAAAACTCAATTTTCTATTACTTTAGCTTGGGTAGGAAACCACATCAGTGTGTTCCCCCACAAGGGACACACAACAAAGTGAAGCGTGGATACTTGTATGTCTAGCCTCGAGGAAGGTATGGCAAATATGAAGTTGCAAATTAATTCTCAAGTCCTGGGAACATTTATTATTGTATCATTCCCCAGCTGCTTCTTCAGAGAGTGACTTGCCCAGCAGAAGAACACAGAATCTAGCGATATTGGTGCACTCATTCCTTTCCTTTTCCATCAGCTTTCATGGAAAGTGCTGTACTGCATGATTTTTTGAAGTCTGAAGGTGGATTTATTGCTGCTATGCCGCAGCCCACAAGCAATACTGAGCAATGTCATCCCAGTGAGGTTCTCTGGTGTAGCTTTGTTAATGTCAGCCTGCTGTTGCACATACCAGAAGTCGATGTGGATATGCACACTCACAGGCTGCAGGAGAGCTTTCTTGGCTGATCAGTTAATGAACTTTACTGCTTAGGAGGGTTGGAAGAAGCTCTGCTTGATCCCATCAATACTGCTCTGTGCATGTTCCTAAAGAACCAGTGGAGATGGAGATGAGATCTTACTTTACTCAAACAAACCTTCTGTGTCCTCTCCCCATCATGATGCTTTAGCTGTAAGATAAAAAAGAAGCTTTTATGTGTCCTTTAAAAATGGTCTTGAAGTTGTTCTGGAAGTGGGTCAGTCTTAGCAAAGTTCTGCGGGCCTTCTAGGATCTCACATTGTTGCTATTAAATTAATAAGAGACTCAGTGGCATCCTCCTCCTCTTATAGGGTCAAACCGGGATAACATCCTATCACCATTGATAAATCACCACGCATTAGGATGGCTAATACTCTTCAAACATAATTACTTGGTTTCATGGAGAAGCAGGTTTTTTTAAAGCAGGGGAAAAGACAGCAGTGCAGAATAAAGATTAAGTGCCTGCCAATGTTTTGTCTTTAAAGTGGTCATTTTTTACTTCAGGTGAAGCAAAATTGAGGCTGAGTGACAGTTCTCTAATGCAATTAATTATTTATGTTTTTCCACAAGCAGCAATCCAGACTATCAGAACTGAAATTAAATTTATATCTCAATTGATTTTTGAAAAAAACCCAAACAAACCACAACAAAACCTGCTTGTGAGTGCAGAGATTGTGCTCACCCCGGGCTGTGCCTCCCTGAGCGATAAGCACCCATCTAAGCAGGGGACAGCCTGGCAGTGCCTGCTGGGAGCCGGAGCTCCATCACCTCCTCTCCGGCCCGCGCAGAGAGAAGCCGGGTGGACCAGCCTGTGCGGGACGTGCCGGTTTCTTGCCGCTGGCAATTCTGGAAGCCCAAGCAGCCACAGTTAGGCGAGAGGAACTCCCCGAGGGAGCAGCACTTACCCTGGGGTCAGGGTGACCTCGGCACAGAAGCATCTGCAGGCGGGGATTGCCTCATGATTTCCAAATGGAACGTCTTCAACTTCACCTTGAATCATCCCGCTGTCGTCCTACCCGTTAGCTGCCTGGGAACAAGCTTCCAAAGTAGCTCTGGTGTGGGGAATACTCTCGGGTAACTTCACTGTAGACAGACCCCGTTTCTCAGGACTCTCACTGCCCTGTTTGCGTCCCCCATCAGAGTGACGTGACCTTTGGGACAGACCTGTTTCCCTGTGCGGGACCCCAGTGTTGTTGCAAATGCGAGTTCGTTCCCAGTGTGCAATGACCAATCTCACACACTGAGACGAGATATTGGCTTATTACAGAGTTGTGCAAGTCTGGATGCAGGATGAAACTAGCACACCTCAGTTAACCCACAGAAAATATTTATGCACTTGGAGCAACAGTTATCAGTATTCTGAAAAGTTGGCTCAGTCACCCTTGGTCTCATGGCTTCTCGCAAGCCTCGTCTCCAATTAACGTCACAGCATCCTTCATTTTTATTGCTCACGCTCAGTGAGGAAGGGGCTTTTGTGAGTAGGGGCCTTTCCCCACCCAGGAGCAGGTTCAATTAGATGTTAATAGGGATAATTCACTCACAGTTCAGTTTTTATACAATTCTTTATCGCTAAGTTTCTAACTGGTTACAGTATTTTACAACTAAGCATCCATAACACTTTCCAAAAACATTCTCAACGTTCTCAAGGCTACATGACTGGAGTTCATGTGACATTTAATTGCGGTTTGAAGGCAACACCAGGAGTTCTTTCCCAGCCAGTTGGCAAAGTGCAGTGGTTTATCTGGTGAGGCTGAGGTCTAGTATCTGGCCCTTGTGAGCAATGGGCTGATGCCCCTTAATGTCCTCTTGGTCTTTTTTTTTGTATTTTACAACTAAGCATCCATAACACTTTCCAAAAACATTCTCAACGTTCTCAAGGCTACATGACTGGAGTTCATGTGACATTTAATTGCGGTTTGAAGGCAACACCAGGAGTTCTTTCCCAGCCAGTTGGCAAAGTGCAGTGGTTTATCTGGTGAGGCTGAGGTCTAGTATCTGGCCCTTGTGAGCAATGGGCTGATGCCCCTTAATGTCCTCTTGGTCTTTTTTTTTGCTTTTGCAAACCTTGTATCCTATTTTCATGTGAATGCCAGGTTGTCTAGAGCAAAGCAAACTGCCAGCTTCAAAATCCTGCTTCCTGGTCTGGGCGGCTGTCTCCGTTCTCCTAGATGGCACGTTTCTTTTCTGTGGAGATTTTGTCATTCCCTGTCTTCATACAGGATGCGACGATGGATCCGTACCACCTGCTTGAGTGTCACTTACCTTCGTGCTCCCGCTTTGCACAAACCTGTCTCAGCTTATTTTTTTGTATCGCTTTGATGGAATGAACAGGGCAAAGACAGAAGAGACCGTAAGTTCATTACAAAATAATTAAGGTCTCTGCCGGAGTAAATTTTAATTTCAAGAGCAAAGTTTTGATGGGCCACTTGTTGTCTTGCATATCTGGAGTTTAAAGAATAAAATTTCTCCTTCTGTAAAACATTTTCTGCTCCCTTGCTGGTGTACATAACCTTTTCAGCAAGAACCTATCTTGCTGAGGAAACGCTGCCTGGATTGCAAAGCTAACAAAATGGAACAAAACAATAATTTTTGCCAGGCTCTTATTCCTAATGTTCTTAGTTTCCATTTTTAATTACAGTGGTGCACAGTTTTCAGACGCATATGGGATTTTTCATTTGATAGTATTCAATTATAGTGATTATGTTGTATCTCATATAATAAAATGTTTTCCATATGTTAGATATAATAAAAGCATAATATCCCCTAGTGCCTCCCACAATTATCTCCATATTAATACAACTTTCAGATGGCATAAAATGTTTGTGTGTTTGGGCTCCACAGGCACAAACACAAACATTTAATTTTATATCCACACAAAGTGCCATTGATTTCAGCGGGACTATAGTTAAACACATGCATGTTTGCAGAAGGAAAGACCTCTTTATTAAGCAATTCTCTCCACTCCAGGTTTAGCAAGAGAAGCTGTTCCCGCTGTCTGTGCAGCGTGTTTCTGTCCTGCTCTGTGGATGATGGCATATTCACGTATTCGCTGACGCACTCCCCATG
Organism: Phaethon lepturus; assembly: GCF_000687285.1. Classification (NCBI taxonomy): domain Eukaryota; kingdom Metazoa; phylum Chordata; class Aves; order Phaethontiformes; family Phaethontidae; genus Phaethon; species Phaethon lepturus. The sequence continues at coordinate 11,875 of NW_010545810.1, forward strand.
TGCAGAGGTGCTCTCCTTCGCAGGATTAATAGTGTGGAGGACACGAAGTTGTTCCAAGCCCCCTCCAGTCTGATTGAGATGAAACCAGCTGGCATTTGGAAACTGCCAACAGACTTTGAGATTGATTCCTCTTCCCATGCTTTTAAATCAATCCACAGAAATTATTGGCTGAGGATTATATAGCAGCTTTGCAGTTGTACTGGAGGAGAGGCAAAGCACCGTGGAGTGAGGTTATAGTTCCTGATTATGGTCTCTACAACTTTTCAAGTAAGTGCCAGACAGTACTGAATTTGGATTATGTTTCAAACAGAGGCAATAGAAAAAGAAAACTTAAAAAAAAGTGAAAATAAAAAAAAAATTGTTACATTTCTTCTGACAAAAAAATAACACAGCAGGTTAAGTACATGTAAACTTCCTTTATTTCTGGTGCTTTCTAGTGCCTTGCACTACATGCTACTTCTTGTGCTGCTTTATTCTAATCTACCAGCAAATTTAGGTGCCTGATACCAGTACATTCCCTGCTGGTCTCCAGGATTTTAGAGATTTGAGGAATACCATCCTTCTACTTCACATCCTAGTTCTGTGAAGTTCAGACATGGTGCCATTCTGAGTTTTATTAGTTTCATTGCTGTAAATCAGGGTGACGACTCCCCTGTTTAATTGTTCCCTGGAATAGGCACAGCTCATTTCTATTCTGCTCGGTACACAGTTAATAGCCTGCTACGGTAACATAAAGAACAACTGAAGGAATTTGGAGGGGATAATTTCCTTTATTTCTCTGAAAACCCCATGAGTCACAATCAAAGCATGCATCCCCCTGCTAGCATAGTGCTCTGTTTTTTGGGTTTTTTTTTTTCCCCCTACATGTTACCATAATAACTAAATCCATTCCAACAGAAGCTGCTGGGGTTTATTGCTTTTATCTGAAATTGGTGTTGGCCGGATTAGGAGCAGGAAGAACTGCTTTTCTTAATATCGTATAGGTTCTTTACTTACAGCTCGATGCTATCTGCATAAACCTCTCTATTAGAGATGAAAACCTCTACGGTTTAGCAAGAGGAGCAGCGCATGCAATGACCTCTCCCATTTAGGAACCCAGCACTTGTTTTTCAGATGCTCTTCTGTGTGTGAATGCTGATTTTTCACATGTAGAAACCAAAGAAAAGTGAGCATGTGCATATAGATGTTGGCCTATCTATGCGTATGAACGTGCCTCAGCAATCTGGTGGGAAGCCCTTCAAAATAAAACAGATTAATATTGGAGAAGGTTCACATGAATACTGAACAGAACGTGATATACTGAATGTATGCATTATTCCACTGCAGTGCATACCAATATCACTCAGTTGTTTGCTGTCAGCTCCAGTGGGGGGATGCCAGTGTAGAACAAGCATTGTACGTGGTGACGTGAAGTCAGCCTGTGTGTTTCAGGACATTTTGAAGTGCTCTGTCCATAAATGTTATGTGTTCAGAAACAGAGCAAAAGAGTTATATTTGTGTTCCTTGCCACCAAAAATCCTGTGTCAAGTGACAGGACTATTTAACTCCATTAATTCTCTGTTAGTGTCTTGGTAACATTAAGAAGAAAGAAGGATATGCACCGAAGACACAAGAGGCTGTATATACTGTTGATTTTTAAGTAGTCGCTCTCTGTCTTGGTACTCATAACTCTACTTTTTTGGATATTCTTTATCAATGATGTTGCTACAGATTGATTGCACATAGCAAGGAAATAAATAATTGAGCCACTTATGGTGTATATCTTCTAGAGAGCAAGCTGGAGCAGAGGGACAGGAGGCAGAGCTGGTCAATCCTAGGCTCTTATCTTGCAAAGTTATAAAGGGGTCTAGTTCATTCTGTTGTGTAACACCGTGAAAAAATGGAGTTTGGATGTTCAACTTCATTTCCTTGTGAAAGTCCTGTGTATTCCCGGATCCTCTGGGCTTGCAGCAGCCCAGTTTCACAGTCACTGCAACCGCGTGTCGGCTGTAGCTCCTCTGCCTGTCATTGCAGTACTCGTACCGAGGCGGTCTCAGACGAGAACAGCTGCTGGCACCTGGTAGAAAGGTTTTGGTGGAAGGTGAGATCAAGGAACTGGTGATCTCGTACCTGGTCTACCTGTTGGCTGGGACTGTGGTCCATGTGCTTCTGCCAGATTAATTCTTCCTTCTCCCATCTAACGATTTGCATTAGCTTTTATTTCACCAGCCAGAACACACATGTCTCATTATGCCTTTAGAAGTTTCTAAATAGTCATTTGAAGATGTTAAATTGGCAAAGGAGTCCTACTCTCTCCTTGGACTTTGATTTTTAATGTGCCCCATTGTGGATCAATCTGGAACATTGCATATGGCAATCCCCATGTTAGATAATCATGGTTATTATTGTAAGTGTCCCCCTGAGAATCTTAACAACTGAACTGGGCAATTACATTATTTTAAATTTAATTAAAAAATAATCCACATAGGGAGAAAAGTTTTAATGTGACCAAAGGATTCATTTCAATAAAAGCTACTGGCACTTTGCTATAAGTAATGATTGATATTTGCAGCTTCCAAAGCCTGTCAGAGCTGAGTGTGCATCTGGTATTGACAGCACATGATGTTAAGAAATGCTTCAAGTCGTAACAACCACCATCAAATTTCTCCTAGAATTTTGCAGGATCGCTGTAGAGTTGGAGCTATAGTTTTATTGAAATAGTTTCCTACGCATAGTGGTTGTGGCATTGCTTATAGCAAGGATAATTTCAAAGGTCTGCTTTTCAGAGGTAGCAAAAGCATAGGCAGAGGGTTTTTTCTTCACACTGGATGACAAGAGGGACAAAAAGGTTGTGTCTGTCTGCAGCAAGGTTGGCCATCCCACCACCCACAGCCACCCTGAAGCCAGACTGCAGAGAAAGCACCTCAAGTTTACTTCTTTCTGTGACCAGGGTTGGAGACAGCCAGCTCTTCTTGCACGCCTTCTCAGTGGTTGAGGCCTGGAAGCTGTAACATATAAAACAAAATTCTGGTCCCACCTGCAACCAGTGCTTTGGCATGAAGGTGAGTGGGGAAGGACTTGTTCTTCCCCTGGGGAGAGACCAAGGTGCTCTGCAGTAATTCTTTCTATTTTTGGTTGGTGATTTTCTTACCTGAGGAGTTTGCATCCTGCTGATGTGCCCTGTAACTGAGATGTGAATAATTCAGCTCCACCTTTAAGGTACCTTCTTCAACTGAAAGGGCTCTCCAGAAGCAGCCCGTCACATTCATTGGTGTACGGATGAGTTGTTGATCAGGAGTTGGAACTATTTGAGTGCTCTAGAGAACAGCAGCAGCACCAGCACAGCTCCCAGAGCTCGTGGCGGGGTGGTGTAAGCCCAGAGGACCTTCGAGCAAATTTCAGGGAAGTCAGTGGGTGATTCCCTGTCCTGGCATTAAGGACTGGGCAGCGGGAGGACGTTCCTGCTGTCTGAGGGGTCAGTGCAAAGGCATGGCTGTTCTCCTGCTAAAGCCCGCTTCAGACTTTTACAATTATTTTGTTAAAGAGAAATGCTATTTTCTGAATTTATTTCCTGTCACATAGACCATGGTAATGCCATGAGATTGAGTTTAATTATCACTCTGGTAAATTACAGCAAAGTTAAGGGGTGCCTGCTCTAATATCCTTTTAGCACTGGTTCTGCAATGCATTTGTGTGATAACATGAAGGAAAGCCTGGGAATGACTTCTTTTATGTACACGTAGCTTAATTGAACCCAAAATTAAAATGATGGGCATATCATGGCTTCAAATTAATGGACTTAGCAGCTTAAATGACAAATTTGTAAGTGAGTTAAATGTAATCTGGGTTCCTTTTGCCTCTGTCTTTAGCAGCCTGGTATTTTCGATCTGCTAAAAGACAGTGATTTCACCAGCATTTAATGGAGCTGGAAGGAAAAGCACAATAAAACTCTATATACGAGAGAACATGATAAGTGAGGAAACGGATAATGGGGTGGTTAATGCTGTTAAATACCTTGTGCTTAATGTTGGCAGGTCGATTGGTTTTGCCAATAAAAAGTTTTAAGTGGTTGCAGGTCTTGACTGTTGGAAGCTTTCTCCAAAAATAATCCACCCGATGCGCTGAAGTGTAAATCAGGCTTTTAACAAACCGGTGTCATGATTTATTGCCCCTTTTGTGTTGCTGTTTTGGAAGCCTATATTTTCACGTTATGTGCATTCTCAGGACTAATCTGTTCTGCTGTAGTTAGGGCTGTAAGCACAGAAGCAGAAAGAAGAGCAGAGTGCACCGAGCCCTGGAGCAGGCTGCTCGCAGGCAGCGTGGAGTTGTCACCGTATGGAGCGGGTTAGAAAAACCTGTGTTAGGAGAGATTCACATCTGCCTCCTTCTGCCTTAGCAGCGCGGACGGGTGAGGTGACCTCTTGCAGTGCATCCCCAGCATTATTTGCCATTATGGTTGTACATTTACAGGCACAAACATTTCTCCCACTCGGCCAATGCTAGCTGGCGCATTCAGAGATACTGGAAGGCATTTTCCTCAGGTCGTTTGCTCAGCTGGTTACCCAAGACACTTTCATCAGACCTGTACACCTGTTGCAGCCCGAAGGGAACGTGGAGATTGTTTAAAGATCTGGGAGATTAGATGCATGAAAATGCATCCATCAAAGCATTACCAAAGGCTCTAGCGTTCTTCGTGTCTGACTTCCTTCATGAATGTAACACTATTAACTGTTTTTTCTGAAATCCTTACATTCTAGTCATGTGACAATTGAGGACCCTTTTCCAGATAAAAGTTTGAAGTCATATGGGTGGCAGTTCAGAGGTTTACTGTGCTCATGGGTCCTACAGATAAAAGATTCAGAAACCAAAATTCAAGTAAAAAAATAAATTCTTAACTATTGAAATGGTTTCTGGATTTTTTCAGTCATTATTATGAGTTGAGGTTGGCAGTACTATAATGTTTGTCATGATTCCCAGCATATCATACTGATTTGGTTGTTAGTTTCACTGGACTCTTTGCTTTCCCTAGCCATTAGCTAAGCAACTTTCACTACTACCCTCCTACCATGTGTTGCTCTCAGCAAAACATGAAGAGAGGGACTGGATTTGGATTTATAAAGACTGTTACCATAACTGAGCTTTGCCCAAGTCCTAAGAAAGACCTTGCTAACTTGTTTGTAGGCATGTTCCTACCCACAAGTGTCAATGAACAGACTTGTCTCATTTGTCTCAAGGCACTTACAGACCCTGGTCACCTTGTATTCCTCTGCAAGCCGTGATGAACTGGGGGCCAGCCAAGGGCAACTCAGGCCAGCCAAGACCTGAGTCGTGCTCTGGCAGTCCCTGCCACTCTCTGTTGGTTCTCAAGGGTCCCTGGCATGACTGGCCTCCAACTTGGCCTGGGAGAGAGCCTTCACAAAGAGGTCATACCTCATACTCTTTGTGTTGCTGTGAATGTCAAGTGGGCAAATGTTCGTCTTGACACCGTGCTTCCTCCCTGTTCTCTGTGCCTGTGCCTTGGGCACTGATTCCAGACCCGTGAGCAGAAGGAAGTGCGTTGTCTCTCAGTTGTTGCTTCAGGGGCATTTTTGGCTTTGACCCTGGTGCTGCAGATGGCTTTGTTGGCCCACCTCTATGGCCCCATCCACACTCCTCTCAGCACCTCCCCTTGGCTCTTCATTGTGTCAGTCCCGAGTGGCTTGCTGCTTTGCTGAACTGCTCACTCGTGGAGCTGCACCTTTCCATTCATCCCCCTTCCCCCGTGGAGTGAGGAGCTCTCTCTAGGTGCCCGAGCAGCTTTGTCTTTGTCCCTTTCCAATCCTTCACAAGGGCAGTGATCCTTACAAAAATACTCCACAGAAGATTGATCATGGCTGCCCTAAGACTCCGATCAAGCACTCTGTGCTTTCTGTGTTTCTGTCCATACTCAGGCGTTATCTCCCAGGCCATGTGTTGTTATGAACTTTCTCTCTCTGCCTTTCTGTAGTCTATTTGTGCAGCACCTAGCACTGAGGTTCTCCTCTCTAGCAAGAACACCCGTCACTTTCTAATACCTTCTATCTGCTTTGCAGGGACACAACCGGTTGTCAACAGCAGGATCTGCTCTCTGGGCTGTAACTCCGCTGATGCTCCACACTGAGTTCCCACTGGCCGACGGGACATGCTGCTGGTGGTGAGTCTGCCATCTCACGCTGGGCTGAGCTGCGTTGGGTTTGGGGAACAGCTGTTGCTGCAGCATGCGAGGGATCTGCTTTCCAGTACCCTCCCAGTAATCCTCAAGCCTGGATTTCCATGTCACTCATGTCAATGATTTATGGCTTGTTGAATCCAGAGTAGTTCCCTTTGTAGGCTAGGTCGGTGTCCTTCCTAGCTCTGCTCTGATTATTGCAGGATATCTCTGTCCTAGATGGTTTCTCCCTCTGCAGCTCTCTAGGGATTTCACCTGAGGATAGGTTTCACTAGTTTTTGTGGTATTTATTCCCTGAGAAAAGTCTGCAATGAGTTGCAAATTCTGCAATGAGTCTCAAAGTCTTTCTTTGCGTTGTACATCCAAGTTGTATATGTGAAGTTTCTGGAGCTTTAATGGAGATAAGGCAGGCTTTCTGAAGTTTTTTTCTCTTCACCAATTAGTGTGTGTCTAGGAAATACTTTACAGATGCAGAAAACATACAGTTTTCCTATGTTGAGTGCAAGGTATTTAGGAAGCCGCTGTGGTAGCAAATTAGGATTGTAAAGCAAGTTTTACAGCATCTTCATATTCCTGGGAGGGAGCCTGGGAAGAACTGCACATCTGCAGGAGACACCTCAGGGGTGGGCAAGACGGGGCTCCTCAGATCTCCTTGAAATAGCTTATAGAATCCCCACCTCCCACCTGAATGCTTCCTAGGCTTTTCTGTTGCATCTGCTACTCTGTTTGATTAGTAAATTGTTCGCTTAATTTTTATATTGCCATAGTAAGAAAGCTACAGAAATGGAAGAAAAAGACTTAAAACAAAGGTATAAATTCCCTTGCTTTTTGTGTCTGATTTTGTGCATTAATAGCAAGGGAAATTTAAATCAAGTCTTACTGATGCCCACAAAAGACTTGAAAGGAGCATCCTGAGCCGTCTGCAGCGTGCTTTCCCAGCTATACTGATGCTGTTGCTGTTGAGAGACAGATTCCCTATCAGGGGGTTTGCAGCAATCTGTCTGGAGTGCCGAGCAGCTACTTCTGGCTCTTCAAGAGAACTCTTTGGTAAAAGCAGGAGGGATGAGGATTAGGGGAGGACAGCTGTGGGCTACGGAGATGACAAAGGGTATGTGGGAGAATAGCAGTCTCTGGGGGAAAGTCATGAATACGTGCCCTCGGAACAGCGTCATACCGCTCTGTACTTTGCGTGATGCACAGCGCAGTTCCCTGGGGTCTGGTACAAGTAGGGGAGTCCTCTGAAGGAGCTTTGCAAGTCCCAGATGCAAACAGGGTGCCTGCCAGCAGGGCCTGGACCTCAGCGTCGTTAGTCCAAGACGGAGTTCTTCCCTATCAGCGGCTGCTTTCACAGTCCGGCTCCTACTGCGGTGCCTTCCACATGCAGGAAACCTGGGGAAAGCTGCAAGCACATTTCAAGGTTAGATGTGTTTTAATGATTAATCACACTGTCTTTAAGACCTTTGGCTCCACCGGCTCACGGAATTGGTAATTACCCTGAGCCTCCAGCACTGTAAAAAGTTCTTGATCCATATAACGACTCTCCATCAGTGCAGCAAGGTCTTGGCAAAATCTTTCTCCCACTTTCCTGGTCTCTAGGTTGGTTAGCCCAGGGCAGGACACTGCACCTCTGCTGATGACAGGGATGTGGGTGCAGAGGTAGATATCAGTGCAGGTTCCAGTATGACACGGGGGAAACACATTCCTGATGCAAGTCTGCTGAATTCGGAGGAGTTGGGCTGCTGGAGTGGCTGATGCCACTGCTGGGGGAGATCTGGCTGACTGCTGCCTGGGCAGCTTTTGGGGGACTCTCCCCATCTCTGCTGAGGGTACAGCCATTGAGTTCATATGGGGACCTGTCCTGAGGTGGTTTTTTAACTGGAAGAATACTTGTAATCTTAAGATTACTCATCTTGGTGATACTGTATATGGCTGGGTGCCATACTTCTCCATCCGTGTGTGTTCATGTTCTTTATCATAGTATATACAATGACTTCTTCTGGCTTGAACCTGGAGAGAAAGAAGACAGAGAAATAAAAGAAATGCTGTTCTAAAGTATAAGGGCTAGGAAAAAAAATCCTTACCTTTACTTTTGTAAAACTGTAAGAAGTTGCAGCTAAGGCAAGTGACATAGGTTTGCATTAAAGTTGTCAATATTTTCGTTGTGAGATTTGGTTTTCCTTGCAAAATTTTAACTGTATGAACTGAAATTTTTCTATGCCAGTTGTTGCCCTCAAATATTTCTTTTTCTTTTGAATTCAGCCAAAACATTCAATGATTTCTATAAAAACACTTAGGGAAACTAATATTTCCAAGTGTAATCTCAAATCTCAAATGAGCAGAGGTGCGAGTCAGCTGTAGTCCCCAAACAAGACCTTGGTTGCTCTTGGGTGCTGTGCAGGCTCCAGGTAAACGTCTTCATCGGGCTGAGAGAGTTTGCAGTGATGCATTCATTTAAAAATGGCATGTGCTGGAGGAGGAGAATGTACAAGGCTGTTTCTCACATCCTCGCTCTTGCTAACACAGCACGCGTGACCGTCTGCCAGGATACTAATCCCCTGGGGCACGTCTCTGAGCAGCGCCCATGCCTAACCTGGTGTTAGCAGCAGGGTTTGCACTCTGCTTTTGAAAGCCTGGGAGGACCACGGGCATTGCTTCTTGGTGGCTACTGTACCTGTACAGGGATTTGCCATTCCCAAATAGCTGGAAGTATTTGAAACTGTCAGTTCGTTGCCAGGTTTTATTTACAGATAAATAAAAAAACCTCCTTTATTTTATCAGAAGCAAAAGATGCAGTGTGGCAGCCGGGCACAGCAAGGCAGCCCTGCGTGCTCCCCCCCAGCTATTGAGTCCAGCTGCTTTTTTTACCGGACCCCCATCAGCGTTGGGTGGGTTAGGGACCGTGCAAGACCTCCCCTTGAGCTCTGCAAGCAGGGCTTCTCCTTCCAGCTCTCCCATGGAGGCAGAAGGGACTCAGCACCCTGACAGTGCTCTGCCCTACCCCACCGGTCCTGAGTATGTTCACTTTATATCTCTGATGCCTCATCGTGCATCATTTAAAGATGCTTCTGTAGGCTCGGAGTCCTGGACCCCTCCTCTACAGTTGACTGTAACTCCCCACAAGCAGGGGCGGGTATCATGCTCTTTTTCAGTCATCTCACTTTCTTTTGCTTGTGGACTGCAGCAAGGCTTGGTGCCGCAGGAGCGGGCACGCGCCCGGATTGCCCCCC
>NW_010545811.1:0-15966 GCF_000687285.1 Phaethon lepturus
TCCAACCTTAATAATTCTGTGATTCTGTGACATCACTCTTGCTAAATGTTCATCACTGTGAATAACGAAGTTTTGATTTTTTCACTGATTTAGAGACATTGTCATAATTATTGATTTATGCCACTAGGGGACCTGGGTTTGGTATCAGTAGGGATTCACAGGTAAAGATCTTTCTAATGGATGATCTAATCTTCCAATGATGCCTTGCACCATTCTGAAAATCTCCACATCTCTGGTTACACATTTGTCCTTCAAGTTTTCCTACTTAAGCATAAAAATATGAAGAAGTTTTCCAGACTATACTTCATATTAGGACTTGGTATTAGTATTGGAAGCTATGTTAAGGCACATGGAGGACAGAGAGATGATTAGAGTTAACCAACATGGCTTCACCAGCAGCAAGTCCTGCCTGACTAACCCAGTGAGTCTGTGATGGAGTGACTACATCAGCAGACAAACAAAGAACTACCAATGTCATCTATCTGGATTTCTGTAAGGCCTTTGACACGGTCCCCCACAATGTCCTTCTGTCTAAATTGGAGAGATATGCATTTGACGGGTAGACTGTTCAGTGGATGAATTGGTTGGATGGTCGCACTCAGAGGGTAGTGGTCAATGGCTCAATGTCCCAGTGGAGATTGGTGATGATCAGTGTCTCAACCCGGTCTGTATTAGGACAAGTACCCTTTACTATCTTCATCAATGACGACAGTATCAAGTGCACACTCAGCCAGTTTGCAGAGGACACCAAGCTGAGTGGTGCGGTTGACATGCCTGAGGGACGGGATGCCATTCAGAGGGACCTGGACAAACTCGAGGAATGGGCTTGTGTGAACCTCATGAGGTTCAACAAGACCAAGTGCAGGGTCCTGCACCTGGGTTGGGGCACCCCCCACTATCAGCACAGGCTGGGGGATGAAGGGATGGAGAGCAGCCCTGCTGAGAAGGACTTGGGGGTCCTGGTGGGTGAAAAGCTGGATAGGACCTGGCAATGTGTGCTCGCAGCTCAGAAGACCAACCATATCCTGGGCTGCCCCCAAAGCCACGTGGCCAGCAGGGCAAGGGAGGGGATTCTGCCCCTCTGCTCCACTCTGAGGAGACCCCCCTGCAGTGCTGCGTCCAGCTCTGGAGCCCTCGGCACAGGAGAGACATGGACCTGCTGGAGCGGGGCCAGAGGAGGCCCCAGCAATGCTCCGAGAGGCCTGGAACAACTATGCTCTGGGGACAGGCTGGGAGAGCTGGGGGGGGTTCAGCCTGGAGAAGAGAAGGCTCCGGGGAGACCTTATTGCAGTCTGACAGGACTTAAAGGGAGCTTCTGAGAAGGATGGGGACAGACTTTTTAGCAGGGCCTGTTGCGATGGGACAAGGGGTAATGGTTTTAAACAAAAAGAAGATAGATTCAACTAGATATAAGGAAGGAATGTTTCACAATGAGGGTGGTGAACCCCTGGCCCAGGTTGCCCAGAGAGGTGGTAGATGCCCCATCCCTGGAAACATTGCAGGTCAGGTTGGACGGGGCTCTGAGCAACCTGCTCTAGCTGAAGATGCCCCTGCTCATTGCAGCGGGATTGGACTCGATGGCCTTGAAAGGTCCCTTCCAACCAAAACTATTCTGTAGTTGTATGATTCTATGATGCATTCTACACCCAGTGAGATATTTATGATTAGTTCAGATCTTCTGGGGTGCAATCATGTTCACTCAAATAAATTGAAATGATCCATGATACTCTCATGCCTTTTTTTTTAAGGTATACATTGATTACTTGGCTTGGCTTTTCGTTTGTACAAACCAATACTCATCCTAGGACTTTTCATATTTAGAGCTGGAATAAGGTTTCCAGGTAAGACTTACTGACCCTGTTTCTCTATCTAGCTGGACTGACCTTCAAAACCAACGCTGGAGAAGGACTCAGTTAATGTATGTCTACAAACTTGTAACTTGATTTTTATATAAGTGCTAAGCTAACTCTGTTTAATTGATTTTCCACATTGTACACTGAGAAATAGGATTTTTATGGCTCTTGAATAATTCAGAACTTTGATTCCTAAGGCAAAAAAAATGGGCAAGGAATAAAAGCATAATTATCATTGTAGCAGAGGTCAAAAGGACAAGCTGGCCATAAGTTCATAATGTGCTTGTGCTCTTGGACTCATTGTGGACTGTGGAATATTACCTTGTTGAAATCTTATTACTTAAGAAAAAAATAAAAAGCACACAGGCAGTTAGCTGCAAAAGAAATGGAGGAAGTGTTAATTTTTAAGCAAGTTTGACAAAGATTGAGTTTCATATGACAAATACTGTCAGCAAGACAGGATTCTGTCACTGGAAGAAGTTTAAACATTAACAATTTCTGTCAGGCTGTTGACACAACCACGGCAGACATTTCCCAAGATGCTGAGATGACTGCTGGCATTTGTCAACAATCCTGTCACGGTGACAGCAATAAGACCATGTCTGGAAATGTGACAGTTTTGGCTTTGTGTTCCCCTGAGCATTGGCCCAGGTGTTCAGAGAAAGTGTGGGAAAAACCCGTATTTCTGCATTGTCATTCGAACGCGGAAAAAACACAGGAGGAAAATGAGCTGTCACTCCAATTCCCATGATGCCTTGCTGCTTAGCATAACTCTACTCTGCGGTCCAGGGTCCACTGGTCCGTACTCTGACAGATAATTAAGAAAGCAGCAGCTTTTTCTAGACGGCTCTTCCTCATGATTTGCATTTTAGCCAGAGGCGACCAGTTATAAAAAAAACATGATGGAAAGATGGTAAGAAGCCAATTAGATGGATGGATGGCTGACTGACAGCTCTCTCGTATTACTGCTCCAGATTTCATTGTATGTAGCCTGGCAGTTTTCGACAAGAACCAACTTTTGTAGGTTTGTAGAGCTGTTAAATGGAGGACTATATATAGAATACAATGGTTTTGCACAGATCTTTTACATTTTCCTGAAATAAACATTTATTATTTTAATTCTAGCTTAAGCACAATAATCTTTCTTAATTAATCACAATTTATGTAACTGCATTCAGAAATTCTAAAAGATTTTGTATTAAAACAGCTCTGTCAATGCAACAATGATTAAAAAATGAGCTGTAAGTTGGACTGTGACACTTTACAACACGGCAGAGATGAAGGCAGTTAGTAATTAATGTTTCTAAGGAAGAAGTCTGATTTTTAACATAATTAAATGACACTGATTCATTTGAAACAATAAAGTATTGGTTTGAAAGAAATAAGGTATTTGAAAGAAATAAGGTATTTGAAAGAATAGAGAGAAATCTGAAATTTCTCGTTGTGCTGGGAGAATCTGTTCTCAGTGGATGTTTTCTTTCTTCTGGGGATCTTTTTTAATTTTTTTTTTCTGTTGTTTTTCCCAGAGAGAAACGATTGTTTTGCACAGGACCTAACAGTTTTAAATATGAAATAGCTTGTAAATTGCTAGTTTCCAGCTCATCTGTTCAGCTCCAACAGCTGGTAGCCAATCAGAAATATTCTTCTGTGCTAGTGCCTTGTGGCTGTATCTCACTATAAAATTTAAACATTAGCAGGGCTTTTGTTTCACTTTTGTGTTGTTTGTGGATTTATTTTTTTTTTATGAATACCAAATTTAACAAACCGCAGTAGCAATTGCAGTTCCAAAACTGCAGCTGCCATCCAATGAGTAATAGTCTTCACCAACATAAAAAGTCCCTCAGATTTCTTTGGGTTATGCAAGTTTATCCAATGCTGGCAATTATATCTTCATGAATGGCTAGTTGTTTTAGCAAAGTTTCCCATAAACCAGTGCTTTAAGGAATATGACTATGTGGATGTGAGTCATTGGAACTGTTGGGAGCATAGGTAACCGACAAGGCTACTCCTTCCTTTTTCCTGCTGCAATATAACAAAACCAAAACAAACCCATTGGAATCTCCTTGTTCAAACCTGGCTAGGATTTTTTGTTTTTTTCAAATTAAAAAATAGGACAAAAATATAAAGAAAATTCCTAACATATTAAAGGCACATTATACTAATTCATATTAAATAGCAGTCTGTGCATTTTCCACTGGAACAAAATAGACTATTCACATTAATAGAGTAAGTGATCTCATTCTACAGTGAATTGCTCAGACCTTGCATAACTTTTAGAAGTCTAAGAAATCTTCTTCCAGTTTTGCCTTCTGTTTCACTTCATTCGTCATTATGTCCCTATTTGTCAAAGTCTAGGGAAAACCTGAACAATGGATGCAAGACATGTTGTGAACCCCCTGGGGGAAAAACTGGACTTCTAATGCCATAGCTCGTAGATCTTCCCAAAAGTCAAGCCTCCACTGCAAGGTCCTTCATCTCCTTTTTATCATCCAGCTACACAAACTCCTCTCCCACGTAATCTACTATTACATCTACCACAATAGGTGGCCCTTAAGACTCTTCATCGCCTTTCCACTCTATCTGAAATTTTGTACTGTAATTAAGTCTTCTCTTTTATCCTGAAAACTCTTAGTCTTAGACTTTTTTTCAGTAGTAATACTCAGTTACCGCCATATTAGTGATAATCCTAATATAATACAGATTTAGCCCAAAAATATCATTGCTAGCAATCACTAAAGGCTAAATACAACACAATGCATGAAGACTGTGGTACCAAATAAATTTTGCCAATGAAATTCCTTCAAAAGGAAACATGTGGATATGTGATGGAATTTGGAAAACTAGTACAATTCTGAAAAAAACATTAGTATAGGAATTGTGATGTAATGCTCAGGAAGTTCTGTATAGTTGATGAAAATCTCATGCTACTTTTGTTGACCTGAATTTAAAGCCTTGGGAAAACCCTCCATGAGAAAAATCAGAACATAAGATTAAATTTAAGTTCATAACCTTTGACAGGAACTTGCCACGTTTCTTCCAATTAGTAGCAAAGATAAAGAGATGCTGTTCATGACCATCTCTAAACTGAAATTACCATCTGCTATTGGGATGGCAAGGAGAACTTAGGACAAAATATTTCCAAATAAACTGAAAAGTCTGCCAAACCTGTATCTTCCAGACCATTAAATATACTTTTTCCTGTTAGATTTATTCCCACATTTACTTATTTCAAAGTATTATCTGTGAATTTGGTCTAGTAGCTGTTCATGAAAATTCCTGTTATTTAAGCTCACATTTATCCCTCAAATTCTTCAAAATACTCATAATGAAATGAAAAATAATGAAACCATAATTTTTAGGGACAGAATATTTTAATGGCATAGAGGTCTAATTAAAGGAAAATATATTTTTACTTGTCCTAAAAATCTTTATATATGTATATGTAAACAGACACAAATATGCACACAAATACATACAAAGGGAGGTTTCTGCAAAGAAACTCCAGAATTAAAGACCTGTCCTCACAGAAAATTATATCGATTTCAAGAAAGACAAAGTCTGGAAGGAAGATGAGAAGGTAGGAAAGGGGGAAGAAGGGAGATTAATGTAAATTTTTACTATAATGTTCCTCCAGTGTTTGTTTGTTTGTTTATTTAAAAATGTGGATGCATTTCAATCTGTTCTTTATTTGAAAACACCACAAGAAATACTTATAGATTTTATTTCAAGGTTTCTAAGAGTGAGGTAACACTGATCCAGAAAATCCACAGTGATAATTGAGTTGATGTGACTCACCACTACTAGAGAAGAAAGAAATAAACAATCATGGTATATTTTTTAAATTTTTCATCTGGAAACACCCTAAAAGACTGGACAAAGTAAACATTACACATATTGTTTGCTTAAGCTATTTGGTTTTTTACAGCTGGGTTTCTGAGTATAGGAGGGCAGGGAATTAGCTGTCAACACAATCATTACCTGAGGGATGGAAGAAGGAGTGATAAAGTGTGTTCCATTAAAACTTCAGTGATGATTTTAGCGTGCCAGGCTATAGTGATGAGATTTGGAACGTGACTATGAAACCTGCAACTGCTCCTGTCAGAAAGTTTCAGGGACATTTTGGGTAGAAAACATCTAATCTACCTTTGCCTACCTGAAAAGCAGGCATTTAGTCTAAGCTTGATTCTTCTGATATCATGTTGAGAGACCCGCTCTAGGGATGATACATCCTTTCCTAAGACCAAGTGCCTTGACACTTCAGTGTTGGGCCCCTCACTACAAGAAGGACATTGAGGTGCTGGAGCGTGTCCAGAGAAGGGCAACGAAGCTGGTGAGGGGTCTGGAGCACAAGTCTGATGAGGAGCAGCTGAGAAAACTGGGGGTGTTCAGTCTGGAGAAGAGGAGGCTGAGGGGAGACCTCATCGCTCTCTACAACTACCTGAAAGGGGGTTGTGGTGAGGTGGGTGTTGGTCTCTTCTCCCAAGTAACTAGCGGTAGGATGAGAGGAAATGGCCTTAAGTTGCGCCAGGGGAGGTTTAGATCGGGTATTAGGAAATAATTCTTAACTGAGAGAGTGGTCAAGCATTGGAACAGGCTGCCCAGGGAGGTGGTGGAGTCACTATCACTGGAAGTGTTCAAAAAACATCTGGATGTGGCACTTTGGGACATGGTTTAAGCATTGGGTTGGTGATTGGACTTGATGATCTTGAAGGTCCTTTCCAACCTTAGTGATTCTGTGATTCAATTTTTTATGTTTATCAGCTACAGGAGGAAGCTGAATCTCTAGTTTAAAGTAGTCGCTCACTTTTTAGGTGGTTCATGTTGGAAAAAATGGATCCCAAACTCCCTGCATACATAGTTGTGCTTTGGGATTTAGATCTTACTCAGTTCATTGGCTTTATCCAAGATCCAAACTCCCTGCATACGTAGCTGTGCTTTGGGATTTAGATCTTACTCAGTTCATTGGCTTTATCCAAGACTGGAGTCCAGGGCATTGCTCAGCTCTGACACACTGGTTTGCGTGATAAAATACTTTTTAAAAGTGAATCGAGAAATTTCCTTATAGATCTTTTGTCTCATAGTCAATTCTGTCCAGATCCTTAGATGAGTAATACTATAAACCTGGCGATGTTTTAAGCCTACCCTTCTTTGTTCTTTCAGTATAACTTGCTAGATGTGATCTGCTGCTGCTTTATTATTATATAGTGAAAATTATTCTTCTTGGCTGTTTGATGTCCTATTTTCCTCACAGCAGTGATGAAAAATTATGTATGAGATAAAGGCAGTAGATACTGACGGCAAGAACTACTTTATTATTCACCACTGTTTATTATTTCTAGTGCAATAAAACACTAACATAACAATAACACAGACTCCAAATATAGACAGAATAGTTTAGGATAAATATTTTCCCCATGGTCTTGAAGCCAACACAAGCACAATTTAATATTAGATGATATGATGGATGTACTGAACATGACAAAACACCAGGCTCTTCAATCCAAACCAACACAAACGTGACAGATAAAAACAACTTGTATAGTGGAGCTTAAAAGCAGAGCAATCTTGGCATAGAAATATTGCAGCAGGTCTTGGGGTTTGACTAAAGACCAAGAAAAAAGTCCTTGCATTTCCCTAGTAGCCTAGAGAGCAGGTTCAAAAAACAAGGCACAGCAGCAAAAAGTCTGATCATACAGGGATTTAAAACAGAAAAGGAGAATCACAAATATTCCCTAACCGGAAGACTGGAGAGGACAAGGGTGTGTGGATTTCTAAAATTTGGAAGAAGGAAGAATGAGGAAGATGAGGCCGTCACTGAAATGTCAAGATAAAATAGATACAGCATTTTTTGGGAAATCAATGCAGAGAATGGAAGACATTCAAGATAACAGAGAAGCAAATGCTTTCTCTGGAGCGGATGAAAACTCCAGCAGTGGCACTGAAAACAGGTGTTGTTTTCATAATTAAAACTCAAGGGAAACCTGCCTAAAGGGAGCCGTAATAATGAAATAGGGGAAAAAATACCCATGGAGAACAACATCTCATTAGAAGATATAAACTTCACATGTGAACTACATTGAGTTAAATGATAAATTGTTTTTCTTAATGGTACTCTGGTGTGAGACAGGTTCAGAGGTTCTGCTTATTTTGCTGCAAGCTGGTGATTAATGACTGCGAAGGTTTTCATACAAGTGTGAAAGGCAGGACTGGAAAATGAAGATGCAAGTTGTGCCTCCAAAGGGGCACTTTGTAAAACCAGTGTCTGGACAGAAATAGGAAAGCCTTTGAGAGGTTTGTAAGCCCTTATAATAACTGGCTGTGGAATGACCCAGTTTAGTTATTGTCTGTTTGGTTTCTAGTTAATACCGTTTTCCCCTTGTAACCGATACACACTAAAACCTCAAGAATAAGACCCTGAGGCAATTCTGAAATCATCCACAGTCTATTTTCTCAGAGATAAAAAATCATCAGCGACTCCAGTCCTTCTGACTCAGCTTGGTGTTCGGGTACCATGGAGTCAAATGTGGTACAGACAGGCAGACCATTGCCGGGAGCCCTCCAGGAAATCTGAAATGTCTGGGTGATTCCACACTTGATTTTTCATAACCTTATCAATACCGTTCCTCAAACGGGGGTGTTTAAAGATGGAGAGAAACCGCTTCTATCAAGGGGAGGCTTGTAGTGCACAGGAAAACTAGTTTGCCATGGATAAAACTCTTCTGCTATGAACAATTTTCAGAGGAGCAGTGTAATGCAGGGATTTCTGATAAGGGATTTTGGGGGTAAATGTCTTCAGCAGATATGATGTTGTCCAGTTTCTATGTGCTTAGTAGACACAGTAGGATTCAGGAGCTGTTGCTGTTGACTACCTACCTGCTGCATGTCCAGAAGTACCAAACAAAGCCAATAAATCCTTAATTCTGTAAACAAACAAAACCACTATTCCAGCAAGTTCCTGGGTGGGAATCAGAGATACACCACAGAACACTGTAAATGTAAAAAAACTTGGCCGTTGTCATATATAGTGACTTGGAATATTTAGTCAAACATGTCTGTTCAATGACAACATGTGTAGAATAAGCAATTATAAAGTCATACTTTTAAAAGTAAAGGCTTTGTTTGAAGACTGGGTTCATCATCTGCAAGAAAAAAATTTAGAAAGGATAAGAATTAATAATGTTCTTGTGTGTGTAACATAGTGTTAGTAATGAATAGCAGTGATTTTGTCTCCAAGCACATCACTGAAGAGATCAATACTTTATTGAGTTCAGATGTCTAGACATTAAAAAAGGATGTTGGAAAACTGAAAAACATGCAGAAAGCTACTGTCAGCACTGAAAATCTTATGCTGGCAAACTTAAGGAGTTATATCTCTTTTACTACATCTGCAAGACTAAGCAGTGACAACCCTGAGTTTACACTTCACGTGCACAGAATATCAGGAATCATAAGGCTCTCTGTCTCATTGAGAAAAGCTCATGATATACTGCCTGGAATTAACAGTCTGGCAAATCAACAGTAGAAAAAAACATACTTTTTTTTTTCATTCAGGGTGATGAATAATAAGAAAAATAACCTATACAGACATAAAAATCGTTTATGGAAATTTACCAAGACATATATTAAGCTTTATAATTATAGGGTATTGTTATAAAAATTACATCTCCACTTGATATGATTAAGCTGATGTAGATGTCTAGAAGAGACAAGGCCTTCCTGTGATCTCAATCATCTGTGTACCAAAGATCTTTTCAGAAAGTGGCATATGGGGACATAGTGTTTCTCTTGTGTATGGAATTATAGAGGTGAAGAATTTCAGTACACATTCCGCTGCTCTGCCAGGTTTGACAAAATTCACTTTATTTTGGGAAGCAGTGTGACAAATATGAAACCTGATTGAGCAACGCCCCATGAATTCAAGGGGGACACACATGTAATCTTTTGCAATTAAAACTGCACAGGGAATATGGATAGGTGAAATAGTAATTATCAAATTGGAGCCTTGCCAGAGAAGTGGGACAACCTTGTTGTCTTTGTTTGGTATCTCAAACTTTTCTATTTCAAGAAAAAACAGCTAGGATGTCCCTCTAGAGACCTTATGCACCATCCTCATCCAAGGAACTGCTTTGCAAATTTATACATTTAGGACTGCCACCTTAAACACTACATCTCACAGCCAGACAGGAACCTAAATTCAGCCATTCCCAGCAGTGCAGTTGCTATTGCCCAGCCAGAATTGAGGCCCCATGTCTCCTGTCCAGAGAGCAAGAAAAGTTATGTACCTTACAAAAGGGTTTTTGGAGCTGAGTTATTTTTAGCCAACTAACCTGAAAAGCCAACAAAAACAATGTGTCCTACATACTCACTTTTTTGCAGCTCTGGGATAAATATCATTGTGAACCTGGAGTTCACTGCTGGAATTTTTTTCTAGATTTCCGTTATGGACAACAGAGTCATTGGGTGGCAACTTTTCTACACAGAGGTCTAGCCTTCACAGGAGGTGGAGGTAGACGTTCCCATTCTAGCCTGTGGCTGGAAGAGGTGTTGCTTTAACCTGCTCTCCATGTTAGAGAGGTGCACAGAACCCAGGTTTTGTGTAACCTGAAGGAGCTTTCCAACCTCTAGGTGCATTTGAAAATGAGCCTCTACCAACATTGCTGTTGTCTTTGGTTTTAGATGGAAAAGGTGAGGACAACTGTTCTTTCTCGGGCAAGGCAACGCTGACAATCAAGGAACCCCCGTGGGATCACTTTCCTCCCTTCTAATGCACAACCCACAGATGTCCCTATAGTTTGGAAGCCTGGCTCTGGGCAGTAACTGGTAAAAGAGTCATGAGAAAGACAGCAAGAACAGGGCTGCTACAGGCAGGTATTTCTCCAGTATATGCTCCAGACCCCACCAGCTGATGGTCTGGGGCATTCTTGAGCCACTGGCTGTGCCGATGTGTTGGAAATCCTCCCTTTCTTCCAGAGTCAGAGCACTTCAGAGTCATTCAGCTTCTGGAAATTCGCCTGTCCATGAAATAGCATTTAATTGGCCATGTTAGAAGCCAAGTACTATGTGATGGCCAAGCAGTGCTTAAGCTGAGGACAAAGCAGAGAGGGGAGATGTGCTGCAGTCCAACAGGAATGTGATGTGATGTGGGTACGTTTATCTTGCAGGAACAACTAATATCCACAGTCAACATTGGAGATAGTGTAGTCTATGCACACACAATAAAAAGCAGGTTTTGTCTGAGGAAGAGTAAAATAGGTAACAATAATAATAAGAAAAATAACATTAGCAAGCAAATAATGTTCTTTTCCATTTACAGGCAGGGATCAGAGGCACAGAGAGATTAAATTTTTTGCCCCAGCTTAAACAAAGTGTGTTCTGGAATTTCTCTCCTCTGTTTTTGCCCTAAGATTATCATTAATCAAATTTGTAAGACTCAGACTGCTTCACATACTGACCACTGATACTTAATTATTTGTAGGAGCCTACAAGTAAAGCCTATCTCCTAATGTATGACTTGGCAGAAAGACTGAAGGTCTGTAGGAATTTGGAGGAAGGATTTAAAAAATCATAGTATGAGGAGAGCCACATGAACTATACCCCTAAATCTATTTTAAAGCTTAGGAGAAAAACTATATTTGCAAATGCATATTAGCAGCAAAATGCAATGACAGCAAACTCCCTGAATCAGTCATCATATACTCATTTTAACAGACCTGCCAAAACTCCTAATTAAGGTCTCCCTTAGGACTCTTATTTTCTATCTCATTATCCCGATAAAGTGGACACCAATGAGCTTCTTAATGAGGATTAAACTGTAGGCTTTAGTTGAATTTGCATCTCACATTTGCTATTGATGAGACTCTCCTTGCCAGTTTCTAACGCGGAATTCAAAATACCGTATGAAAAATCTGGTAATAGACTTCCACTGCTTTACCTAGCAATTGTCCAAAAATAAGAAATAAAAATTGTCTGTTTTGATAAATACAGCATTTTCCCATCCACAGTCCAACAGTGTGTGTCATGTTGTTATCTATCTGGCTTAAAAGGGACAGCTGCTCCAGGGATCTGGAAAAACTCTCTTTAGTTTTTAGCAGAAGGAAAAACTGAAACGGAAGCAGATGTTTGTGACCCTATCATACATGAGATAAGGCCTTTGGAGATTTTTTTTTCCTGACAGCAAGTGTTTAAAGTCTCGTCTTCCTTAAAGGAATTTTGATTTCATGCCTGACCCAAGAAATATGCTTTGTGTAAATTCACATGACAGAACTCCTTGCTGATGATTTTAGTCAATGTGGGGCTAAGTCATTAGGTTCTTCTGAAACCTGGTTACTGCCTGCACTTACCAGAGAGGTGACCCACTGCCAAGTGGGAGTTTGCTCTTCGGTACCTCCTCCATTGCCATGCTGTTAGCTGTAAGGTAGCACCACTAAAGTCTACGTCCGCTCAAAGGCCATGAGCCTTCTAGGTCCCAGAAGACAGAAGTGTTACCAGTTAGAAACAAAACAAAAAAAAGTTTCCTCAGCATTCCTAAAATCTGCAAGTCCTGATTAGTGTCTCAGTCAATTTACCCAGAGAGTTCAACAGACCTTAATTAGCACCCTCTAAAATTTATGCCTGTCCTGCAGTGATCTTTTGTGAACTGAGAAGCTCATTTCTTTCTGAGGACTTCCTTGCTTTTCAACATAGACAAGGATCAGCACTGACACTTCCAGCAGCTTCTCCAACACAGTTGCTCAGCTCTTATTTCTCAAGTTTCTTGCCTTAATCTATTCATTGACATCTGACAGAAGACCGCTGAGACAACTTAACCTTTAGAAGAGTTGCCAAAGAGATCCCCTCATATATAGGGCATGGTGGTGTTGGGTTGATGGTTGGACTTGATGATCTTAAAGGTCTTTTCCAACCTTAATAATTCTGTGATTCTGTGATAGTGCGAAATGCACATATATAAGTATATATCTTTGTTGCTATGTGTGTTTGGAGATTTTTTTTTCTATTAATATTTAATTTGGGAAAGACTTAATACTTTGGTCAAATTTTGATGCCTAAGTTATCCAAACTCTTTTACACCTGTACTAGATCTTGTATTTACAGAAAATCTGTTTAATAAAAACTGTGAAAATTTTAGACTTTGTGATATCAGAGAAAAACTTGGAAATACAATAAGGACACGTCAGGGTTCAGAAACTAAGAAGAAAAAACCCACAATATTTACTGTTGATTTAAAGTTCTTATTTAAGACACTCTCTTGGGGGAGGGGTGCATGTGTGTGGCCTGGTGTATAGGTTTTTATGGTTGGCAGATAAAAACCTATTAATAAGTAATTTCTATCACTTTTTCATACTATCATCTACCAAATCCGAACTGTGAAGTACACCTATGAATGCTCTTGTCACAGAGATAAGATCACAGTTCCTAGTTAGGTTCAGATAGGAAATATGACACAAATTGTAACTACAATAAAAAGTGAGACATCTGAAAGCAAATCACATGTCAGGCAAAGCCAGAAGAAATATAGAGGAAGAATCACAGAATCACAGAATCGCAGAACCATTAAGATTGGAAAAGACCTTTAAGATCATCAAGTTCAACCTATCAACCCAACACCACCGTGCACACTAAACCATGTCCTGAAGTGCCACTTCTACACGTTTTTTCCAGTGATGGTGACTCCACCACTTCTGTGGGCAGCCTGTTCCAGTGCTTGATCACTCTCTCAGTGAAGAAATTTTTCCTAATATCCAATCTAAACCTCCCCTGGCGCAACTTGAGGCCATTTCCTCTCGTCCCATCGCTAATTACTTGGGAGAAGAGACCAACACCCTCGTCGCCACAACCCCCTTTCAGGTAGTCGTAGAGAGCGATGAGGTCTCCCCTCAGCCTCTTCTCCAGACTGAACAACCCCAGATCCCTCAGCCGCTCCTCATCAGACTTGTACTCTTAGACTCCTTCTACAACTACAGTCTTACAGGCAGTATTTCCCAACTTTGTCATCATTGCCTATAAAACGATGTCAAAGAGTGCCTTTTTTTAAAATATTGCTTCTTTTGCGCATCCAACAACAGCAGCCATGATCATTACAAGAATTTTGGTCTTTATCTGCTGTGATGCCAAACCAGTTTTCAGCCCACAGCAGAGCTTTTTGTCCAAAAAGGTTCCCCTATACACACAAGAGCAGTGGGGGCCATAGGTGACACAAACATTTTCTCATTCATGGCAAGAAACAAGAGGAGTCACATTCATTCAGTAAGTTATAAATGTTTGGGATTTTTTTTTAATTAAGCAAAAATTGATAATTGGTAGATGATTCTTCACTGTGTTGGTGCAACAGTGAGGTGGATCAAATGAAACAACAGGTCAGAGTCTTCAAGGAACTAGAGAAAGTCTCTCATCATACAACATGCAGTCAGTCCCATGTCTGGGATTCTGTTTCCAGATACTGATATCAGATATTGCAAGTGCTAAAACTTTAGAGGAGTTCAAGTGTTATACAACTTTGCATAAAAGAACTTCATTGAGTTACATTCAAAGCATGATTTCAGGCTCAGGAAATCCCTGAGCTATAAGGTGTTGCAGGCTGGGAGATGATTCTGAAGAAATATTGTTTTATGCTTTTGCATAACCATTAATTTTTGGCAGATACTGAAGATAGGATACTGGTCTGATCCAGTACTGTGCTCTTCTATTCTTAAATATCAAAATGTTTCACTTGACATTGCGATGTGCAACATTTTGTCTTCCCATTTCTAATCTCCCAAATAGGATTTTTTAACATGAAAATTTAAAAACAGGAGGGAAAAAAATATACAGCTTTTTCCTTTCTGATTGATTCAGTCTGACTCTTCTTTTGATTTTCTTTTTCAACATTAAATTGAAAAATCTGTTATTTTCAGTCAAAGCCAAGATTTGCTTTACTTAGTTTAGTCAGTAAATCATTTGGACTTGAATTTAAGCAGGTTTGCATAATGACAGTCTGTTGTGCTTCTCAATTTGGGAATTAGGGAGCTTGGAGGAACCCTACTGTTTGCCAGCTTCAGTGAAAAATCAATTTCAATGAGTTCTGTTTCTTCTCTTCCCTGTGGACAAGTACACCTCATATTATGTGGTACACTAGTTATACTGGCCACCTTAATTGATGGATAACAGCTGAGATCAGTTTTCATAGATGTAGCAGGGACACTGATTTGCAGGTAAAAGCAGATTTTCCTGTTTGACTTCAGAAACAGGACAGAATTTAACCTTGGTCAAAAATTCTCAAAGCTAAATCATCTCTGATTCAAAATCCGTTGTACCCCAAAGACCATATTTTTGCACATGAGACATCACAGCTGACAGTCCTAAGATGTGTTTATCTGGGGACAGTGATATAGAAATTATTTTAAGTGAAGGGCTTGACAGCTTGGAATTTGCTTCTGCCCTTGGGGTAATGTAAAGTGAACTTTCTAATGGTTAGACCATTTCTGCAAAGCTTGTGTCTACATGAAAACATTCCCTGTGAATCTACTATAAAAGTATAATCTTTTGAAGTCCGAGCAGTAACAATTAAGCACTTAATTTCACTGATTAAAATTTTCATAATTTCTTTCTTAGTTTGGCAAGACCTACCATTTACATGGTATTCCAGCCCTTCCACTCTTGGTTTTAACTGTAACAGTTTAATTCAGGTGTGATCTCTCTCTACAGGGAATCTCCAGAACTGCCAACCAGATTGCCACAGGTACTTGAGTGGCTATAGACCTGCACAAACCCCTGATGAGATTCACAGTAGTGTTAAGATGCCCAAACAAAACAAAACAAAACAAAACAAAAACAAAAAAAAAAACAACAACAACAACAACAAAAAATTCCATGGAATTTATGCACTTAGATGCTTTAAAAAAGTTCCTAATTTTGCTCTAATCAATCCACTAAGAGGTGTAGCATCCTTGTCTGTCACCTCTGCTTGAGGGCTGCTATGCAAATAGGACCCAACTGCCAATGGTCAATGTCATTGTGCCTGACATCTTCCTTCTGAGCAGCTTTGCACTAGCAGGACTGAGGTGTCTGAAGTTAATGGGCCATCATCCTATTAACGTCAAGGAATTTGTAGTCACAGAATCACAGAATCACAGAATCA
>NW_010545812.1:0-3093 GCF_000687285.1 Phaethon lepturus
GGTCTGCACGCAACTTCATTAGGAGGTCAAGTCAGACCTTTCAGCACTGCGACACATCCCAGGGCAATAGTGACTGCTGTAGCAGAGGTACAAGCACATGAAGACACCCACACTACAGCTATACAACGAAAGAACTAGCGTTTAGCCTTCTTACAAGATGCAACGCAATGGAAAAAGCTTTATGTCAACAACAAAGTTTCACATGAAAAGAACACAAAGAAGTGAGCATCACAAGGTAGGCCATGTTTTTATATTTTTTTTTTACCCACACAGGTGGGGAAAAATAACTAAACCTTTAAGCCCCAAAGTTTTCTCCGCTCCCGTATCAAGCACTTGCTATGACTACACAGCCTGGCAATCTACTACAGAATTTACCTTTCATCCTGGTCACAAGAATTCTAATCTTAAAAGTACCTGTAATAATTTATACAGCTTCATTTTGTTTTAGATTTCCTATAAATCAAATTAAATTTCCCATCTTCTCTGCTACACCAAGGACTATCAAAAGTGATTTGATTGTTCAAATTCTTGCTCCTCTAAGTTTTGATGACTGTTATGAGGAAAGCAGAAATACTACATGTATCTTGCTGCAGAATTAGCCAAAAGTTCAAGTGTTGCTTGTAACTTCTTTTTCTCTTAAGATTTTTTTTCATTGTACCACTGGCTCCAAACAAATCTTTTCCGTATTTGCAAATGGTCTTCCAAAAATGTTTCCCAGTTTTAACACTTCAATTTTCCATGCAGAAGCTCCTGAAACCGTCTAATTTTCCGCTGCACTATGTACTGGCTTTTCATATTCTCCTAGACTACTGCCAACTCAATCTGGGAATGAACAAAGAAAACTGTTCTCAGCTCACTGAATCTGAATGCTGCCCTTCTGCCTCATTCAAACCAGGAAAATTTGTGAAACTACCCTTCAATAGTTCTGAAACATACAACTATTATAAACCAATTTAATACAATTGGTGTTTTTAATTCAGATTTACTTTTACTAGAATCCGATTCAAATAATATTGCATTAACTTCTTCAGTCTTCTGCTGCATTTCAGATGTATATCACAGGGCAATTAGATATGGCCCCACAAAAAAAAAATGCCAAAATTCTTTATAAGCTTGTGAGTTTGGTTTTTTTACCTCATTTCTTTACTCTCTGAATGAGTACACATCTACTCTTACACTAAAAGGCAGTCATACAGTCATTATAAATAGCCTGTATTAATACACTAATGACTTGACACGTTGGACCTCAGTTACTCTAAGTCAGTGTTAACCTGTACAACTTAGTTGTCCACAGAAGGTATACCCCCATGGAAGACAGTCCAGAAATTAAGATGCTTATTAAATCCTTAAAACAGTAATCACAAAAACTGCAGAAAGTGATGCTAAGAATAGATCTGCATTTTACTTTTAAAAATAATTAGTGAAAATCAGAGAAACATTCAGGCAGATTAAAAACATAATTATGTACCATGTAATTTTGAAGTATGAGTTAAAGAATAAATTCAAAACATATGGACAGTGGCCAAGT
Source organism: Phaethon lepturus (assembly GCF_000687285.1). NCBI lineage: Eukaryota > Metazoa > Chordata > Aves > Phaethontiformes > Phaethontidae > Phaethon > Phaethon lepturus. The sequence goes on from NW_010545812.1 coordinate 1,529, forward strand.
GCAAGTTTTATCTGCTTGGTTTTGCTTACCCTTACTCCCACTCACAACTTCGAAGTTAACAGTCCAACTAGCAGTATCTGTGTCCTGTTTATGCTGATCTAACTAATCTAAGAGCAAGAAGATAGGAAGCAAAATGAAAGCAACAGACGAAACAAGCTTGTAATCAAGACCATTCAGGGCATAAGAGCAAAAATTCAGATAAGCTTTCCCTTTATTGCAAAAATCATAACCTTCATCACACAACAGCCAATTTTTCCCCCCAAGGCTTTATCATATTTTCCCCTGAAACACTTTTTTGTGGTTTTTGTAGAAAAACTTTACATCAAAGCTCTCTAGACTGGATATTCTGAAGTTTATACTTGGAAGACACTGGCAATCTCTCTTCCCACACTTCTCAAGTCAATGGTCTGCAAGATGGGGACTGGAGGAGCAAAGTCTCTCCCATTGCAAGAGAAGACCAGGTTCAAGACAACCTGACGAACCTGAACATGCACAAATCTATGCGACCTGACAAGATGAATCTCAGAGTCCTGAGGAAATTGACTAATGTAGTTGCCAAGCCACTCTCCATGATATCTGAGAAGTCCTGGCAGTCAGGTGAAGTCCCTGGTGACTGGAAAAAGGGAAACCTTGCACCCATCTTTAAAAAAAAGTAGCAAGGAGGACCCTGGGAACTACCAACCTGCCTATCTCACCTCTGTGCCTGGCAAGATCATGGTGCAGATCCTCCCAGAAGCTAAGCCAAGTCATATGGAGGACAGGGAGGTGATTCGAGACAGCCAGCATGGCTTCACCAAGGGCAAGTCCTGCCTGATCAACCTAGCTGCCTTCTATGACGGAGTCCCTCTATCAGTGCACAAGGGAAGAGCTGCCAATGTCATCTATCCAGAGTTCCGTAAGGCCTTTGACATGGTCCCCCATAACATCCTTCTCTCTAAATAGGAGAGATATGGATTTGATGGGTGGACTGTTAGGTGGATGAGGAACTAGTTGGATGGTCACATCCAGAGGGTAGTGGCCAATGGCTCAATGTCCACATGGAGACTGGCAACAAGTGATGGCCCTCAGGGGTCCGTATTGGCACCAGTACTCTTTAATACATTCATCAATGGCACAACCAGTGGGATCAAGTGCACCCCTCAGCAAGTTTCCAGGTGACACCAAGCTGAGTGGTACAGCTGACATGCCCGAGGGACGGGATGCCATCCAGAGGGACCTGGACAAGCTCAAGGAACGGCCCATGTGAACCTCATGAGGTTCAACAAGGCCAAGGGCAGGGTCTTGCACCTGGGTCAGGGCAATCCCCGGTATCAATACAGGCTGGGGGATGAAGGGATGGAGAGCAGCCCTGCCTAGAAGGACTTGGGGGTACTGATGCATGAAAAGCTGGACATGAGCCGGCAATGTGCGCTCGCAGCCCAGAAGGCCAACCACATCCTGAGCTGCATCCAAAGAAGTGTGGCCAGCAGGTCGAAGGAGGTGATTCTGCCCCTCTACTCTGCTCTGGTGAGACCCTATCTGGAGTACCGCGTCCAGCTCTGGAGCCCTCAGCACAGGAAAGACAT
>NW_010545812.1:3388-4007 GCF_000687285.1 Phaethon lepturus
CGCCATTCCTGGAAACATTCAAGGTCAGGTTGGATGGGGATCTGAGCAACATGATCTAGTTGACAATGTCTCCACTCACTGCAGGGGAGTTGGAATACATGACCTTAAAAGGTCTATTCCAACTCAAAATATTTTATTATTCTAAGTGACAGCATGCTAATGTAATATAGAAAAAAATACCTCTTCCAAAGAGACGCTCCAAAACTTTTCCTGCAACAGGACTATGCAGCACCTAACCACCTAAAAGCTTCGTTTCTCCGACTAAAAAGTACATACCCTTCCAGGAAGAACAACTGCTTTAACCACTTTTGATATTCCAAGGTCGTACAGGCAGAGAACGCTTCCCTCGGCTTCTTCCAACCCAACCAGTAGTCCAGTTCTCTTCTGCCAGGAAAACTCCTTTACCACACGAACAATGGGAGGCTGTTCATTCACGCCGCCAAAACGATATGCCGAGAGCCGCTCTCCTGTCACAGAGTTCACGACCTCCAGTTGAGGACCACACGCCAGCCATGCGAGGCCATTTCTCCCTGTAAGAGAAAAGCAAGCTGACTAAGTTGAGGACCACACGCCAGCCATGCGAGGCCATTTCTCCCTGTAAGAGAAAAGCAAGCTGACT
>NW_010545813.1:0-2576 GCF_000687285.1 Phaethon lepturus
CCACCTGGAGTACTGCATCCAGCTTTGGGGTCCCCAGTGCAAAAGACCTGGACCTGTTAGAGTGGGTGCAGAGGAGGACCATGAAAATGTTAAGAGGGATGGAACACCTCTCCTATGAAGAAAGGCTGAGAGAGTTGGGGTTTTTCAGCCTGGAGAAGAGAAGGCTCCAGGGAGACCTTACTGTGGCCTTTCAATATGTAAAGGGGAATATATATGAAAGATGGAGAGAGACTTTTTACCAGGGCCTGTAGTGACAGGATAAGGCGTAATGGTTTTAAACTGAAAGAGGGTAGGTTTAGATTGGACACAAGGAAGAAATTCTTTATGATGAGGGTGGTGAGACATTGGAACAGGTTGCCCAGAGAAGTTGCGGATTCCCCATCCCTGGAAACATTCAAGGTCAGGTTGGATGGGGCTTTGAGCAACCTGATCTAGTGAAAGATGTCCCTGCCCATGGTAGAAGGGTTGGAACTAGATGATATTTAAAGGTCCCTTCCAACCCCAACCATTCTATGATTTTGACAAAATCACCCTAGTACTGACTACAAGCCTATTGGCCATAGTACACATTTGTATTTTGTACTGTCTGAATACATTAATGTCTCAAGGAAATGCAAACTCCTCTCATCTTAAATTGTGTAGTACTTCACATCCTCTGAAACTGTAACAGGAGCTCACTGAACAGTGAATACTCCTCTCCCTTATAGCAGCTATAAATTGGGAGATGGAACAACATGGAATTCTTATGTTTAACATATTTTAGTTTTATCCTTACAGAGTAAGGCCAAAATCAAAATCACCCAATGAATATGCCTGCCTGAATCTATCTTTACTCAGGCAAATTACCTCAGCAATATAGCTTTTCAAATGTAAATGAAAAAAACACAAGAACTCTACAAACTACTTGTATGGTCCAAGTTCAATAGCATCCAGATGTTTAGAACTGTATCTAAACTTCAAAGGCAGGGTGTGTGTGTGTGTGGTGTTTAAGATGTCAACAGTAATACTTTATTTCTCACTCTGGAAAGCATGTTCATTACTACTACAGCAGTACACCAATAAGCCCTGCAAGCATTAGTGAGGAGTTTTAAATCAAGACAAGTCCAAAGATAAAGCATGAGAAACAAAGTGCTTACACAGTTCATATGCTGCCAATATCTCTCTTTCAGCTGGAGGATAGCGGGCCTCGGATCCTCTGTACCCCCGACTCCAAAACCCTAAGGGTCGACCTCAAGTCTCTCCTGAAACGTTCTGCCAGAGACTCGAGGTAGGGCCATTTTCCCCAGCTGCAGTCTAGAGCACATTTTTAACATGTTCTCCTATCCGGACTGGCCCAAGGGCTACTGCATTTACTGCTACTGTTTAATTTGTTCGAAGGCTTGTCGTTGCTCAGGGCCTCATTTGAAATCATTCTTGTTCTGGGTCACTTGATAGAGAGGGCTTACAATCAGACTGTAATTTGGCATATGCATTCTCCAAAACCCACAGCACCTAAGAAAGCTTGTGTTTCCTTTTTGCTAGTTGGTGGAGACATGGCTGTTATTTTGTGGATCACATCTATTGGGATCTGAAAATGACCATCTTAGCCATTTTATTCCTAAAAACTGGATCTCCTGTGCAGGACCCTTGACCTTACTTTGTTTTATAGCAAAACCAGCTTTTGTAAGGATTTGAAATATTTTCTTCCCTTTCTCAAAAATGTCTTCTGATGTGTTGCCCCATACGATGATGTCATCAATGTATTGCAGGTGTTCTGGAGCTTCACCCTTTTCCAGTGCAGTTTGTATCAGCCCATGGCAAATAGTAGGGCTGTGCTTCCACCCTGGGGCACTCGATTCCAGGTTTACTGGACACCCCTCCAAGTGAAAGCAAACTGTGGCCTGCACTCTGACACGAAAGGGATTGAGAAAAACACGTTAGCAATATCAATGGTGGCATACCACTTGGCTGCCTTTGACAGTTTTCCTGGAAGAACCCCCTTTTGCGATCGTTCTGCCTTGCAACTCACGTACCTGGGCCTATAAGGTTGAGGTAGATTTTCCATCTCACTTCTTCATGTCCTCTCCATGGTCACACAGTTTTCCTGGAAGAACCCCCTTTTGCGATCGTTCTGCCTTGCAACTCACGTACCTGGGCCTATAAGGTTGAGGTAGATTTTCCATCTCACTTCTTCATGTCCTCTCCATGGTCACACAGATAAAAAAAACACAGGGGGGCCCGAGGTCTGTACCCCCTGTATCCTCTCTCTTGAGCAGAAGAATGCTTACTCCTAACAGCTGAGATACTGGTCCATACAGGTGGGGAGTAGGACATATCCTCTTTGAGTTGATGGAGCTTCTGGAACAGTTCTTTGAACAGGTGTTCAGACTTTTTGGATAGTTTTTCCACAGCCAAGATGCAGGCCTGTAGGGAGGAGAGATTTTCTTCGTATTGCCGGAGTTGACCAGCCCATTCATCCTCCGTTGGTCCCTCTTTGTCTTTCCAGGTCATTATGCCAATTCATTGGCATACAACAACAGTGCACTCTGTACAAACTTCCACCACGTGGATCATGTGCACTGGACTTCATCTGGATC
>NW_010545814.1:0-579 GCF_000687285.1 Phaethon lepturus
ATCCATATCTCTCCAATTTCGAGAGAAGGATATTGTGGGGGACCACATTAAAGGTCAGGTTGGATGGGGCTCCCAGCAACCTGATTTAGCTGACGATGTCCCTGCTCACTGCAGGGGGCTTGGACTAGATGACTTTTGAAGGTCCCTTTCAACCCAAGGATTCTATGATTCTATGACTATGTCAAAGGTTGTAGAGAAGTCCATAAAGGTGATGTCTGTAGGTCTTGCCTTGTCCACTGATGTAGTCACTCCATCATAGGAGACCACTAGGTTGGTCAGGCAGGACTTGCCCTTGCTGAAGCCATGCTGGCTGTCTCCAATCACTCCCCTGTCTCCCATGTGCCTTAGAATAGCTTCTAGGAGAATCTGCTCCATGATCTTCCCAGGCACAGAGATGAGGCTGGTGGGTCAGTAGGTCCTAGGGTACCTAATGATCTTCCCAGGCACAGAGGTGAGGCTGACGGGTCAGTAGTTCCCAGGGTCCTCCTTGGTACCTTTTTTAAAAATGGGTGCAATTTTTCCCTTTTTCCACTCTGCAGGGACTTCAACTGGCTGCCGGTACTTCTCAAATATCAGGGA
>NW_010545815.1:0-40999 GCF_000687285.1 Phaethon lepturus
GTGATTCAGAAAGACTAAACATAAACGAGTTGATCATGAAAAATCTTACCACAAGGCCTAAGCATTAATATGGATGAGATCTGTATGAAAAATGTTAGCACAAGGCCTAAGCATTAATATGGATGAGATCTTTTAGGTAGTAATAGGTAATGATACAGAGAGAAGTATAGCAGGTAACAGGATGACAGACAGAGATTACCAAACCATGATCAGTAAGAAATCCTCTGACGGAAACAGGGCTTTCTTTATTCTTCTAACTTCTATTCAGTAGAGTATATAAAAAGCAGTAATAAAGATCAAAGAATTGGGGAGAGCAGAGTCTGTGTGTACAGGTTTCTATATGTGTGTTAGTGTTCCAGAAAACCTGTCAGAGTAAGAATTTGACATGAGGACAAAATAGCTTTTTTAACACTGACACTGGAAACAAAAAAACCCCCATTGAACAAAAAAACCTAGGTCATGCATGGAAACTAAACATATGCATGTGTTAGACGACACTAAGATGGGCGTGTTCATGCAAAAGTGCAGAGTACTAGAAATTTTAAATGCTGAATGTTATAATGTTATTGTTATTTTTATTGCATTATGGTTACATTACTGTTACGACAAGTTTCAACCCTACCAGAGCCCTGTTGCAGTAGAAAGAATAGTCATTGCCCCAAGGAGTTTGCACTGTAAATTAAAATTAAAGATAGCAGGTAGGGGAGACAAGCAAGTGAATGGAGTGGGAAAGAATAATGTAATTTAATAGGTCATTTTAACACAACCTGGTGGTTTGTGTACTATTTAGCTATAATTATCAGCCATCTGCCTTGCCATTTTCAGATGGCAGTTGTTTGAATACATTTAAGGGGAAGAAAAGTGTAGTAAGTTGTTGGCTGTATATATGACTGTGAGTTTAACTTGTGTGAAAGACACAGAAGAAAAAGTAAAGTTCTTTGTAGGAAAGAATATAACTCTGCTCCACATTTTCAGACTGACAGTAGAGGTGAACTTTGTAAAAGCAATATTAGACTAAAATCACACTAGCTTTAGAGATTACAAATAAGGTAAGAGGCTTAATTAACGATACTATTCCTTAAGGTCAAACTAACAGGACATAGATTATTATAATCTAATTTAAATATATCCAGTAGTAAAGCACACAGGAAAAATAACTCTAAATATACATACTCAGTGATGTGCTCTAAAGTAGCTATAACCGCTCAGGAAAGAGACCTGGGAGACACTGCAGACAGTCTGTGGAAACAGCAGTTCAGCGCTCAGGGAGAGCCAGGGAGGCAAACAGAATGTGAGAGAAGGCACCGAGATCAAATCAGAAGCAGTTCTGTGCTGCTGAACAGCCAGGTTCCCCCCAAGACATGAATCCTGAACGCCATTTTTGCCTTGCCATTTCACAAACAGGGGTTTATAACTGGAAAGGTACAGGAATGAGTCGTTCAGAGATTCATAATGTTTGCCAAAGCAGGAGAAACTAAATAGATTGGAAACTCTCAGCTTAGAAAATAAAAGAACTAGTGAGATAGAAAACTGCATTTAATGTAAAGAACATAAGGAATTATTCTTCACTTTTTATCTTAAAATGAAAATTATGAGCCAAAGAAATGAATAGGCTCCAAACTTAAACATAAGAAATAATTTTTCATGCAAGAAAGAAGTCAGGTAAGGAATTTAGGAGCTTAGGATGTCATGGAAACAAAAAGGATGTGTAGGTTCATAATGGATTAAACAAACTCATGGTATCTATTAAATCATTTGGATTTAGCTTTCCAGGGCGTCCCCATAATAGCGGTTGTTAAAAGATGGAAGAATGCATACAGGAAATACTCACTCTTAGTCTGGTGTCTCCCTTTCCCTATTCCTTGCATTAAAAAGTTACTTTGCCTCAGGCAAAAACTACGTAAATTTCATCCATACTTAAAATTACTTGAATAACACACAAAATTATTTCTGTCTGAAGCTTCTGTAAAGTCATATGAAAACAAGCAAGTCTTTTCTATTCCTTCAATTTTTTTTTGGGGGGGGGTAATTTTGGAAATACAATTGAATAAAAAGTTTCGGTTTCTTCACATAAATCTTCGAGAAGCTCTACACCTTGAGGCTAAGATGAATTTTAAAATCGTATTTCATCGTCTTTCCTTTGAAAAGTAATTGGGAATAACTTACAAGCACCTCAGAACAACAAATTAGCCCAATCTTTAGGCAACACATCCGGAGCGGGGAGCACTGGAGACAGCACAGCGTGGAGCGCTATGAAGGGTTTCCCAAACAGGAGAGACAGTGGGAGGCAGACACAGCTAACCTGTTCTCCTGACTCCATGGCTTAAGCCTCAGGCCCCCAGATCCCAAATGACAGCATTATCCAACGCAACAGTTTAGATCTTCCAGTGCAAGCTAGCAGCTCAGCCTCTCCTGTTCAAGATCTTTCACTTTGTATAAATTACTATTAGTTTTAACCGGGCCTGAAAATTTAATTTCCCATGATCCTAAGTATGTGCTTTAGCTGTTCAAATACAAATGGTCTTTCTCTCCACTGCAAGCTACACTTCATGTCAAAAACCCAAACACATTACTTTTTTGTGGATTTTTTATAAATAAGCTACAGCCGTGATCCTGCACAGTAATTCTGAGGGAGGTTTTCTACATTCTACACAGATGCCAATTCTCACTAGGTTATAGTTATAGAAAACTTCAAATAAATTATCAGCTCTATGAGAAGATAATGAGAAGCTCTATGAAGAAGATATGAGAAGCTCTACGAGAGAAACATGAACACAGATAGGGTGGTAGACGACAGAAAGAGAACTAAGTTTTCATATTATTTGTGTCCTTTGAAACTCAGATCAGACAATATCTTTGTGACTACATCTGCAATCATGCACTTAAAAAACTAAAAATCAAGAAAGAAAAACAAATAAAAAATCAGGAAGACCTCTGCCTGGTGTGTTCTTATAAAAAACCCCACTGTTTAGAAGTCCAAATAACCTTGTTTTTCCCCTTTTAGAATTTTCCCCTTTTTCTCCTCTTGGTTTTCTTGCAAGCAGCTAACTTTTAAAGCAAAACCAGAGTGAATTAATAATTTAACACTCCATTGTATTGTATCTGAATAGTAGAAAAGCAAATGTCGAGGATAGTCTTTTCGAAATTAAAGTCAGGTGTAATGGTTAAAGTAGACAACAGGGAGGAAAAAGCTGTAAAATTATACAGAGAATGGTTTGCTGCAGCAGCAGACACCTTGCAGGACTGCTGTTCCACTGAAAATTGTGAATTATAACCTCAGTTCTCTACTGTTTATTTAAAAAAGAAGGATGGAACATACTATGCAGTACTTACCAAAAACTTGAAGGAATGTTTGTTTTTTGTCATTTCCTGCTTTGTTTTTTGCATTACAGATATAAGCACCCGCATCAATATTTTTTATATCTTTTATTGTTAGTTCTGTATCGCTTCCTCTCAGCATATATTTTTCATTTTCTTCAATAAGTTTACCGTTCCTAAAAAAATAAAAACGATGTATAAATCAACCAGTAGGTTCCAAAGTCTGAAATAATGTGCTAAGCATCAATATGTTGAAAATAATCTTTGAGGGAAAAGACTACTATTATGCTAGCCTCAAAAATGCATTAACTCATGTGGCATAAATTGGCAGTATGTATAGAAGGGAGTTGATTTTAGCTTGACAAAAAAAGTTCTGCAGGATCACAGTGGTTTTTCATAAGAGTGTGCACATTCTAGACACAAGAAATGCATTCTTAACTGCATTTTGATGTTCAAGACCCCAGCTTCACAATTTTATTGTCAGGTTCTAAAACATATGCGTATTAAAAATACTATAAAATCTTTATTCTTAAATGTTCGATATTGACTTAATGTTAGAAAAATGCCTGTGAATAGAACTCTAACATACCGCTTGTACTCAAGGAAGGATAGAAGGAAATCAGTTACACAAATACATACTTGTATGTCTGAAATATTTAAAAGTGTATTTTGAAAGTGTAACTGTTGCAGTTCACATTAGTAACAATGTACAAACATATAAAAAATACTTTAAATTACTTTAGAACCTATTGGCATATAAAGAACCCTGCCAAATTATTTCCTCTCAGTTTTTGTTGGCTAGCCACAACTTAGTAAGCAGGCATGTCTCCAGGTGTTAGAATGAGTTCTGACCAGATGGTACAGAAATAATAAAACCTGTGAACAACTCTGAGGGTTGACTGAGGCTTGACTGGTCCATTTGAGCACCTTGGCATATACACAGTTATCAAAACAGTTTATTTTTCAAGAGTGCAATTCTTACTTTTTTGATTTCTTCTCATTCTGCCTTGTTTTCTGTAGGCTTCTTTTGCTCTTGTTTCTGTTGACTCGTCAACAGTCCCTTCACATAAGCACCTCCACAACAATTGCCTTTCAAATGATTTTCACAAGCATTGATAATCCTGCTGACAATGCCAACTTCTTGAAAACAAACTATTTGTGAAATGAAGCCAATATGCATAACTGAAATACTCTATTCTATTCAATATGCCTAGTTAGGACATCTAGTTTTATTTCAAGATTTGAGCAACAATGATTTTCACTTTCTCACATAATGCTGATAACTACATATATTTCATATTTTATAAAATAATATTTTCTCTAAAAGTGCAAATAATTGCTTCTTTCTTGGGAACATTAATATCCCTTAACAGGATTCCCCTGGTATCTATATAGCTTGCATTTTAGTAATATTTCTTGTAAATAACTCTAGTCCATTTAGCTGTCCACTTCAAGGTATTACTGTGATACTTGGTTCATCTCCTTTCCAAAGCAAATCATAGAAATTATTTTGCAGAACAGAAAAGGTCTAATTTTCCACATAGGTGGTTTCACAAAAAAATTTAGTGATTTCTGTTAGGAGACAGAAGTCTATATTCAAGGTCAAAAGTAGTTTCCAAATGCCTGTTATCGCAAACATTACCCATATCTATGACAATTTATAAGCAGAAGTGAGAATTATGAGCATCTCCCTGGACCTTCCAGCAAACAGGAGAGATTCAGATTGATGCTGATATTGGAGAACAGGAAAACATGAATAACACATTAAAAGTACATTATTTCTTTTGTCAGCTAATTCTAAGTCCTGTCAGTAAAGACTGAGCCAACTAAACATTACTAGTGTAAATTATCTCCACAGATGTGAACGATTATCATGTTTTCAGTAGGACTACTCACATGAATAAAGACTTCCAGGTCATGACCTGTTCATTTGGATCTTTATCTTTCAGTCCTGGCTAATTGAATTCTATTAGTGTATTAAGGTTATGCTTTATACTAATGTAATATCAGCTACAATAGAGATATCAGTTAAGTGGTGAAAGAATTAGATTCTCTCGGTCCATGAAGTATCAATAAAGTATATATGCATATTAAATAGACCAGCAACTAAACCTTGCTGACCTTTCTTCTTGACTAGGTATTGCAAACTGACAAATTTCTAAGTGAACTAAAGCATTTTTTCAAGAAAGACTGACACATTAGTTCAGATGCCTCCATTTTAAATCGACAAAATCTTAAACTCTGTCAGCACCTGGAAATGAAAAGGTTCAATGTAAATAGTTAAAGTTTTGCCACATTAGATACTATCTTAAAGACATTAAAGCTTGAAACTACTGTGTCATCCAGCATCTTGCTTACAGTCAACACAGAGGGATATATAAGCCACCTCAATAGTACTGTCATTTTTCATGAAGTCAATGTGTTGAATCAGTTCATTGAATAGAATCATAGAAAAATTTAGGTCGGAAAAGACCTTTAAGAACATTGAGTCCAACCATAAACCTAACACTGCCAAGTCCACCACTAAACCATGTCCTCAAGTGCCATCTTAGAGTACTTTGAATAGGGACACAGGGTCAGAACAAAATAGTTTCCAAAAATGTAAAAGAAAAAAGAGAAAAGATAATCAAGAGAATTTCTCTTTTAATTGACTAAAATATCAGTGGATTTTAAGAAAGATAAGACTACACAATGATAGATCCAAATTATGCAGGCCTTGCTAAAGAAACTTCAACAGAGACAATGAGAGAATAACTGGTGTCAGAGCACATTTTTAAAGGCAACAAAGACATGAGAACGCTGAACTGTGTATAAAACAGGTCCTTAATTTTGAAGAACCATCTCAACAGGTATGGATGTACTTCCTATACAATATAATAAAAATCCTCCAGCAGAATGGAATAAAAATCTTTCCCACAATTTTTTGTCAGAGCTTTTCCTCAGCTCTCCACAACAGTCAGTATATTTTTGAATGTTTTACAAAGAAACATTATTGTCTGTTATAATAGTTTGCATCTCCTGGACTTCTTTCCTTAGCATAGTTACGTATTCAGAAAACAGGCTTCCATTAAGTAATTTTATTACACATGCCCGTTTTTCAAATGGTTAATCTGAGGCAAATTAAATAAAATGACTGAACTCACACATATAAACGGTACAGTTGGGAATAAAATGGAACACATGATTCCCATAACTTGCTGTAACCAAACATCATAATGCTTCCAGAATCAGCATTAACACTTAGTCAAATTCAAGATGTAATTCCAGTTGTTTATGAAAAAAGAAGCACTTACATAAAACTGAGGTTAATATTAATTTACATTCAACATCAAAAAATACACTAAACAGGATGAAGTTGGGAATACAACACTTGTCCATTAATGCTGATTCAGTTAGGTTCTCAATGGATGACATACATATTAATATTAAATAAATTAGTTTTGATACTTTCCTATCACTGACAATACTTTCTAGGTTTTTCTTGAAATCAAGAAGGATTATGTTGATATAGTTGATATCTGAAAAATTCCAGAAAACTAAGGTCTTTATCTTGACATATCTGTGAGAAAAGTCCAAGGACAAGGAGAAGATATTAGCAGATTCTGAATCCTTTTCACTGGCGACCAATATGTGAGTGAAAAGGGACATGAACATTCAGGACAGAGATTTCAGAAATTTGATGCAGAAATTTAGTACTGGAATACAATTTAGAATTAAGTTTGCTTCCTCCAGAAGAAATAATTTAGCTCCTCTCTCTTTTTTTTCCCCTGTTTGCATATCAATGATAATATTCTGTTATAGAGACCAGGGACCTTTTCCACCTACCATTTTACAACCTCTCACTGTCAGCAAATAAAAAAGCAAGAATATTTTCTACTGCTAATAATTTATAGCCTAATAAGACAAAATAAAACAACAATGAAAAAAAGAAAAAAAAAAAACCCACAACAGGGAAGGGAGGCACATAAGTCAATTTTCCTCACTATGAGATAGTTCCTGAAAAAGGAACAGAACAGAAGCTTTGTCATTTAAGATCCAGTATTCAGTACACAAGTGTGTGAAGCTTTTGTAAAATCTTTACAAAAATATTTAATTAATGATTTTAAAAAGTCAGTTGCCACAGGGGCTGGCAAACCAAAGGAAAATCTTTCAGTAGACTCTGATCAGTAGACAGAAAGAAGTGTCTCTCCAAGACACTTAGCCTATGTGCATACTGTAATATTTATAAAATATTGAAAAAACCCCCACAACTGTAAACAGAGAAATCCACAAACTGAGGAAATGTATTTATTCTTTCTTAATAATATACAAAATTAATGTTGGTTGTCTTACAATAAGGCCATTTAGAATACCAGATTTCAGACAACTCTTAACAATTTTGGCCAGATAAGACATACCCTGTAAAAAAATATGTCAAAGGTATTAAATAATCAGAATGTACAACCTTAGTTTGAATTCCTTATCAGTTCTTTAATTTGCGCTCTGCATATTTTTTTCCCTTTTCCTCGTCTTCACTAAATTTTGAATTCTAAGCCAATTTTAATTAAGGAATGAACTTTGCATTCTATTTATTTACATCTCCTGAGATTCAAATTGCACGAGAGAAACATTTGACATGACATGTTAAGATAAATGTGTCAGTCAAAGGAAGCTAACACTTAAAATGAATCTAACATTTTTCAAAGATTCCAAAGGAGATTAAGAATTCATGGAAATTGCTTCTATGACCATTTTGAAAATGCATTGAGATTTTAATTCACCTAAATAATATATGTAGATGTAAATTATTCAAGTCTAAAATAGAAATGTTTACTTCTATGAGGAGTCTGAGATACTTTATATCCCAGGACTGATGAACATCTTTGTTAAAATTGAAAGAATATAGAGAGTGTATAGATACTTAAATTTTTATAAGTGTTATATGGTAAATGTTCCAAAATTATATGGCTGTGTTATGTTCATGTCATTGACATCATCAAAAAGACATACGTGAACTTCAAAAGCATTCCAATTTCAAAATGTTATTATACTACGTTTTTAAAATTACATAAAACACACTTGAAACTTACTCAATGAAACATTCCCATATCCTAGGGGTGTCTAAAGCCATATCTCTTTCTGAATCTCACTGAAATGGAGAGTTAGGGTTAGAATTTATTTTTACAGATGGGGAAAATGTTATCTTTGTTATCAGTATTGTTGATCTATATTGGAAATTTATTTATTGCATAACTGCATATGTTTTTACCTGATACATTCATAAGCAAAAGTTGTGAGAGTTTGGCTTGTATCATTTTTGAGATATGGACTCATTGCTTCAGCCCTATTTGTTTCCCCTCAAATATGAAGAAATCATGTCAAAATGTTATTTTAGTTACTTTTTACATCTATTTCACTTGTTTGTAACCTGAGTGCAACTGAATTTGTGTGACTTCATTCACTTATTAATGCTGAACCTAGCTTTAGAAGTTAGGACAGAAATAGACAGCAAATGCTTTTAAAATTCAGTAAAGAAATTAAGGTTGCACAGATTAATGGACTGTGATAGAAAATTGTGACACATTAAAACAATGTGCTCTGATGTACACATCTCAACTGAACTTACCTATACCAATTGATTTCAGGTGGAGGTGATCCCGTGGCTCTGCAGAACAAAGTTATTGCCTCTCCTCGATCTGCAGTGGCATTAAAGGATTTCTGTAGCAGAGTAATTGCAGGGGGAACTGAAAAATAAAACATTATGTCCTATTAATGGAAAAATAAATGATTTTATGTGCTTCCAGATAAATTTAAAGCACAGAACAGGATCATTTACTAATTTTGGAATTTATAGTTACACTTAGGGATGAAGTTACAATATGAATTACTGCTATTAGTATTCCCTTATTTTTCTTAAACACAAAATTTTTAATATTATCAGGACATTTATAACCTTTTTTTGTGCACTAGAATAAATTTTTTAAAAGTCTTTTTCAGCAGTTCTTCAATTTTCTTACAGAACATTTTAAAGTGATTGAACTTATACCTAGCATGTATAAGACACAGCAGTTATGATTGGCACTAATTTAACTATCTCAAATTAAAATGTATCTCTAGCCTTTTTTATCTTTCAATTATAAAGCTGACAGACAACTATGTACTGATGTCAGACAGTGCTTTTAAAACAGGTGTCAGTATGCAGTAGTCTTGGTTATGCAAATTTGATTCTCTTTACTGAATTCCTGCATATTTCCTGTGTAAGAGTATCACCAGCTTCAAAAGGTGAAACATAATAGAACCCAATGGATACAATCTATTTTTGGACATTGTATTTCCAAAAATTGTAATTGTATTCTGAGAGCGACAAATTCTGTCTTTTTTTGATGGGATGAAGTTACTACTAAAATTGTAACAGTTCACAGAGAACTTCTGCCTGAGAGAAAAATAGCAGTAATATTTAAGACAGAACAACTCACAGGCTGATATTTAATATCTCTCTTCATTTGGTAATTTTAAGACAGCAGTCCTAAATCTGTTTCCATTAACTGCAAACAAATAAACAAATAAAAACAATCCCAGCAGACTGGAAGGAATAGGGTATGTCGAAAAGAAGGAATGTCAGGGAAAGTGAGAGGAAAGGGAAAAAGAAGATTAGAGCTTCACAAAATATAGGTCTCTGCCGGTAGACCATCCTGTCGCCAGAGTGACTCAGAGTTATCCTTTTTAGCTTTAACTTATGCTAGAGAAAAGGAGAATCAGGCAACCCCAGTGAATTTACTTTTAACTTCCCATTGCACTTTCACAGATTTTTCTCACAAACTGTTGAGAATCAACTTCTGTTGCTTGCACCAAATATTTTAGATTTAGTATGCTACTTCAGAAGCTTTTCCAGCTTCTGAACCTGAAATATATCAAATTACTAGAAAATAATTTACCAGAATTATTAATGATCAGTAAGTAAATGTTATGTACTTTTTACACTTTCTAATGGTGCGCTGAAATTTAAGTGCTTCACAGATCACTTCTTTCCTACCTGAAATTACACCGACCATTAATCAGCATACAAAACCTTCTGTTGTGCAACATATTCCATGAAAAAATGTCACTTACAAAATGTTATATACATTTTAGCCATTTTGCAGCGCATTTTAATGTCTAGACCTGAAAATGTACTCAGTAATGTGAGGGGATGAAACAATTCTTTGCCAGCAGTAGCACGTTCTTCACTGCTCACAATGAAGAACTACAGGACTATGACTTGGTTCAGCACATTACTTCAGCACATTTTCAGTCTTCCAAGAGATACTGCAATGACAAGGAATTTTTTTTTTCCCCAAAAGTCAGATTTTATTTTACTCATCATTCTTTCTGAGAAGATGTCTGTTGGTTCTGTTCTTGCATCTACATAGGATGGAACTAAAGATTGGACCTAAAAGAGGAAAAGTCAAATGAAGCTATACTCGCAAGTCTCTCACATTTCAAACTTAAAGCAAAATCGTAAAATCCAGTCACACTGAAGTGAAAACAATTCTTTTTCATGTGTGTCAGTTAGTTCAGGAAGTTTATTCAATTTATGGAACTTCCCAGACAGGAAAGAAAACTTACAAGAAATAAACCTAATAAGCCCATTTACACAGAGAGATAGAGAGGAACAAAAAATAAGTTTTTGTTTTCAGAAGGACTTGAATTAGTTTGTTCTATTTCATACCAACCTTTTTTTTTTTCCCCAAAAACCTGCCATTTAGACCTTATTGTAAATATGGGTAGAGAAGTAATGCTATAAAAAGTTCAGTGTTGCAAGTAGAAAAAGATATCTAAGCATTACATTTTAAAGAGATTATCTAGCTCAAATGTGTATCAGTTTATTATCCATTATAATCCCCAAAGTTTTCCATATATTAGAAACTACATTTCATATATCAAACTTTGTTCCACGATTTACTTTTAACTATTATTGAGTAAAGTTGCATTCTGTTTGTATTTAATCTTTAGAGCATTATAAAAAACCAAAAAAAAACCCCAACCCCCCCAAAAAACGCAATGTAATGAACAGCCAGATAAAACTAAAAAGATTTTCTAACATACATTTCCTTACTGTAAGTTACTTTCATACTTTTTTATGTTACGTCTGTTTCACAGATCACTTATTTCCTATCTGAAATTGCCTCGGTTACAGATCAGGTATGGAAATACCATGTTCCCAGGGCAATGAATCTATTAATTTGTGGGCCAATAATCTAGGCAAACATTTTAAAATTTCCTCTGCAAATTTACTCAGTTTTCTTCTTTTCCATAAATTAGTAGAGAGAGGATTTGTGTTGCATTTCAGGGCCTTCACCATCAAACTATAGAGCACGGTCTTGCAACACTAACCAGAAGACTGAATATCACTTTGAAAATAGCTTCTTTTACAGTTTTTAGTTTTTAAAACTATGTGCATGTGACCTGAGTCATAACTGCTGCTATGATCAGCTAGTTTAGACACTGGTACGGAAAAGAACATACTCTACTATGGTCTGATGGAAATGTTATCCTTTTATTCTCTTCTTCCTGTTATGTCAACCAGTTTAGCATTCAGATGGAGTGCAGAATGGAAGAAATATTTTCAAATTACACACCACTGTCTTTGTTAATTCCTTCTCTTCAAAATGAGATACATCTCTACAACATTATTTTTACATGTAGTTGCAAGTGCCCATTATTTCACCCCAAGACTACAGTATTTTAAATTTATATCATGATTATAAAACAAGAAATTCCCTTGTTAATGTAAGAAATTTATAAGAAATTCATTCTACTTACTACTCCACTAAAAATAAAAAATAAAAAGAAAAATAAAAATTCTTAAAGTTACATAACTTTAGTTTTTTAGGAAGTCATTGTTAATAAGGAAAATACAACATTCCATCCAGGTATCCAAGTTAAAAAGCTCGAATCATTTCCACTTAGTCAACCTCACCTGCACATGTTACTTCATGAACTGTGAAAATTTCTGCTACTTAGGCACCCAAATATGGGTACAGCCATCTAACTTTAGGCAAAGAAAAAAAATGAATTTTTGCAACATTTTCTTAAATCATTTGGGGAGTGGCTTTTCACCATTTTATTTGGGTGGTTGCACGATCTAATCCTTAATTTTATAGTAATAGTTCTAGAGGTGATTAATTTTTCTTGCTTCCACATAGCACAAGAAACCATTCTATAGGCAAGTACCATCCACATGGGCAGAGATGATTAAGTTATGACCAAAATGGCCCATGAGGGAACTTGCCTCTTGTTCTTAAATATGAGAATCTTAGATTTCATCCTAGTTTAATTTTCTCCTCCTCTTGAGAGGATTTGATCCCATATCATCTACCTCTGAGAGATTGGTCTTCATCAGCTTGCTGTAGGGCTCGGGTGCTCTTAGGCTGTCACAATGTTTTTCCACTCTCTCTGTCCTCCCTTTTTAGTTGGGCAGAAAGGCAGAGAAACAGTACCAAATAAAGTATTGTTCACAGAAGAGGTGATCTTCGTTCAGGTCTTTGCCCTGAATCAGAGGAGGTAGGGGTCACCTGCACCATAGATAATACTCTAACCAGAAGGCAATGAGTGAAAGGATAGCTAAGAGTTTCTTTTTTAATTAAATTTCAACACTATTCTTGCAAAAGAGAATCAAGATTTTACACAGTTCTACATAGCTTACATTTTTAAGTGAAGTATGTATAATCATTGAAATAAATTGTATCTGCAGAAATATAAACCATATCAACTCTTGCTCTATAATAAAGATGACATTTAGAAAGCAACATACTCATATACTGTTCGCAGCAGAGAAACATCATACATGGAGAATTCTGCTACTCTCCAAATAAATCAGCAAAGCTACAGTATCAGCCCCTGTATTCCTCCTGAAAATGTATTTCCACTGTGAACCCTAAACACAGATGAGAGAGCAAGGGCTAATATTATTAATTTAATTATTAATCTCATAATTCTCTATATTCACCTCTCCCTACAGACTCACAAAAATTTAATTTTTTTTAAATGTAAAATTATGGGTCACACAGTGTGCCATCTCTCCTGAAGTATTCCTATTTCTTTGTTGTTTAGCTGCACTTTATCCAGCTTTGGAGACCTGATGGTTCTTACCATGTGTTTGTAAAGATCTTAGATCTTTCTATAGATCCTGTAGGCACTACTGCAATAAAACAGTGATGTTCTAAATTTAAATAGTTTCTACATATAAATACTGTCATGATAGCTTTTTCTTTTTATACCAAGCTTTGATTATCATCCAAAATAAGCATGACTGCTTATTTTTTCTGAAAAGGAGACATGGTGGAAATACAGCCATGTAGCTTTTACTAGCCTACAGATTGCTCCTTTTTTTCTTTTTTTCTTTTCTTTTCTGAATCCAATTCCTTCATAGGTTTTCCTTTTCATGGAAGAGAACTACAATTTTTCTTTCTTCGTGATTTTTAATATTACTCTAAAAGTCATTTTGGGCCAAGTTTAATACACTCAGCTTTATGTAGGAAAACCTATTTATTTCTATAAATGAAGCAGAAAATAGCTCTTAATTGATACTGCAGTACATGAGCAACCATGTCAGAATCGCTCAATCGGCAACCCTTTCTCCCAACACTATGAACTGAAGTCTAGTGTTAGCTTTGTCTAGAGTCATAATAAATATATGAAGAACCAAATCAATAAAAGTTGTGAAGTCAGACCATAGTTTGCAATTTATGTTTTAGGTTAAATACAGGCTCGCTCTTCGCTCAACCGCATATTGTATATCAGATAGAAGTGAAAGGTGTTCAGAATGTAAGTTCATATTATCTATGTACACAAATAGCAGCAGAAGAAAATCTCATTCAGCATTTTAAATGCTATCAGATGCACTGTTGGAACTACATATAACCAGGACTCAAGGCACTGTTGGAACTACATATAACCAGGACTCAAGGTAATGCAGTACCACAACGCACAGAGAGGAAAGCCATTTGTTGGGGGTCTTCGCAGTGCATAGGGCATGTACTGTTGTATTCTATCACAATATGTAGGATAATCACCCATTTGCTTGCCACTCCTGTATACTATCTAAAACAATCTAAATAATTCTGCTTCAAAGAATCCTGCTATTGACTACATTGATTAAATAATACCTGTGCCAGAACCTGCTCTTTCTACTGAAATTAACTGAGAATGCAACTTACATAATGACTTCTGTAAACTGGGATTTGCTGAGAAGGACCTGTCATTTGAAACTCAGAACCTAACAGGCACGACGGAAATAGTTTCATTGAAAAACTGTGAAAACGCTCTTCATGAACTGTGTCCTTTCCAAACATTATATGAAGAGAGATATATTTTTCAGCAGGTCAACCCTGAATTTAAGAGAGATGTTGAGCTAAATGCTCCATCTTGTCTTAACCCGTTCTTATTCCTTCTTAGAGGTTTATTATAAACTGACAAAATGTATAATGACACTTTTCAGATAACTTGTTATGTATTTTACTCTTATTTTGTTATATATTTTAATCCTTATAAGAATAAAAAGTTGAAAATCCAGCAGTAATACTGTTAATTTTAATAGAGTGTATATGTGACTTTTGGGACAATTAATAAAATATGTTCAATGCAGTGAAGTTGAATAACTACGAGAAATCAAGTGTGTTTTTTTAACAGTAAATGACAGAACACTGAAAAATACAGGGTGACTGAACTACTAATTATAATTTGAAACTCAAGTCTTGCAGTGATTGTTAAAGTTCTGTGAATGATTAAAAACAATAATCTTTTACATATTTATATACACTGATGTTATGAAATGCAATGAATTCTATTTACACAGTATCGTAGATTTTTTTTTAAATATTAAGCAATTACGTTTATAGGAAAACAATACCAAACAGACATGAAAACTATATTAACCAGTTTAATCAGGTTTTTTTAGAAGCTGGTATATTTTAAAATAGGCTACGATAATAAAGTAAAGCAAGAAGTCAATTCAAAAATTTTTGCTCCTTACCATTCACAATAACAATTATGTCCCGAAAGTCAATTTCTCCTCTGGCTTCCACTCTTCCTTCACATCTGTATACACCTTCGTCACTTTTATTGATGTTAAGAATTTGGAGATTATTGTTTGCTAATATTGCAAATCGATCTAGAAATGCAAGTAAGAGATTAAGTGGTGTCAGTAAATCAAGACAACATAAAGAATGCTAACTTAAATGAGTTTTATTTATATACTTTCTCTGTACAATCAGAATGCGTATTGACAAAACATTTACCAATTTAAAAGTAAAATGGCAGACAAGAATTTTTTTTCCCCCCACTCCAGAATACATTGCTATTTCCCGAAATTCAACCTGGATTTTCCATCCATAACTTTCTACTTACTCTGAGGAGTCATCAAATGTAAGTTAAATTTATAAATTATTGCTAAACAAGTGGATTATTCATGAACGCCTACACAGAATATCAAAAAGATTAAAGAGAAGGGAAAAAGATAAATTGAGCAATTTATAAGAAAATAAGTAAGAAAATGCTTCTTCCCTCTCTATCTAGATCAGCCAACTGTCTTTGTGCCCATTTTACAGCACTATGCTTAAACATTTCTCAGCTTGCTTGCTCTCTTTCCCTCCTTCAATTCCTTTGTTCATTCACTGTTAGTCAACAAGGAATCCCACCATAGTCTAACACTTCATAGAAATGGGTACAAAGACATAATCCAACAAACCACTCCACCTTCTGCATAGTCCAACATAAACTGAAATTCAATAGACCTTCCGAGTAGTTGAAGTTCATTGAAAAAATCAGATTCTGAACAAGTGTGCATAGATTTTCCTGCACGTGCAGCAGCAAAATTATAATCTGCAAGAGTAAACTGAGTCTATTTTTTTCTCTCCTTTCTGTCTGAACTAGTGTATCGGGTTTACATGGCCAGATGTTGCCAGCAGCAGGGCTGTAGGGAGGCCAGGGGTGCTCTGTGCCAGACACAGCTGGTTCCAGTGAGCTCCAGTGGATCTACTGCAGGGCACAGCCGAGCCCCGCAGCCAAGGTGGTGGCACCCCGGGGAAAATGTGTATAACAAAGGGCAAAAAAAGCTGCGCAGCAACTGAGAGAGAGGAATGAGAAAAATAGTTAAGTCTTGCTCATTTGAAGTCTGTCTTATCTAGTCCTTCAGAATAAGAGAGAATGCTTTTTTATGGACCACACCAACCATAAGATAACATGCAGTTACCTAGAACTGTAACTAGATGGATTTTCAAAAAGTAAATTCTAATAGTTTTCCAGAACTTTTATCATATATAAATTGTGGTCCTGAAGAAAATCATCTTATATACTAAAAATACCTATGTGGGGCAAAAAAATCCCTACCCTAATAGAATTACATAATTGAGAATGTAAAACAATAAAACATATCAAAGCATAAGGGAAACATGAAGGATGCACCAGTCCCCAACATTTTCTATCAATTTCTATACAATTTTCTACATGCATTATAGTTAAATACCGCACCTGTGATATGTTTATAGAAAACTGCTAACCTGACAGCGGAATTCTGACAAACCATAATGATTTGATCAGTGACAGAATAAAACATGCATATTTATACAGATAGTGGGTAATTTATATGTAGCATATTTGTATTAACAGTGTCAGCTAATCTTCTGAGGTTAACTCCAACCATAAACTAATATACAAATGTCTGTACCTAAAATTTCTATATTTGCTTTAAGCACTGTAGAATGAGTTGTATTTAATGTCCTTTGAAGCCCCAGAATTGTGCACAAACATAGCAAATTACTTATGACTCCAGATAAGATCTGATCAATGAAAACAGTCCCATTCACTTTTATAGCTAGTAAAATATCCCTGACCCCCATACAATGGAATTATAAGTCATGACAATTCAGCTCTTGAAAACAATAGAGAAATTCTCAGAACATTCCCACAAAATTATGCTTTATATATTGCTCTATTGAACCTTAGACATACAGTGTAAGAGCAGAAAGACTTTTGGAGGTCATTGTTCACCTCGGGTTTTGGTTGTTTGTTGTTGGTTTTTTTCTTTTACTGAAGAATGGACAGCCACTCCCATGTTTCTTACTCACATCTTTCTTTGCAGGACTCAAAAGAGACTATAAATCTTAGAATGATCTGCAATGCAGGTAGGTTACTTGGAATATACAGAAAGTAATTCAGAATGGTGAGAGGCTATTTCAGCTATAGCTATTTCAGCTATGGGCCTACTACACAGCAAAAATCTTCTGATTTCACTTCTGATTTTGTGCACATGCCTTCTGGGAGAAGAAATGAGGATTCTGTTTAAAAGGAATATACAAATATGATAGATAATTGTAATTGTCAAGAATTTGCAAAACTGAAATAGTCAAAAGTCTGTGCTGCAAAAATCCCACTAGTTGTAACATATACAACAGGTAAATGGTCAAGAATATAACAGAAAAGCCATGAAATTAAAGCAATGACATTATTTCATGTCTTCCTATTATGCTAGTGCTAGAATGATTAAAATAGAAACTGCTTTCTCATGCCCCAGAAATAAACTGCAATATCCAATTCAGTTTGGATACGGATATGAAATTATTCAGCATTTTAGCCTACTATGAACCAAAACCCAGCAAGAATAATCAGTTACTTTTTAAATAGACGCCATTTAGAATATGACAGACAAATTTGATGTTATTTAATTTAAAATTATGCAAATAGCTTACAGGTACTAATCCTTCACCTGGGATTTTGAAGCTAGAAATGTAATGTGAAACTGAGTCTTTTTATTTCAAAAGGCATAAAAAAAAATTCTTAACTGTAAGATTTGGTATACTCTTTTTCAGCCTGCATTATAAACCCATGTAGACATTGCATAAACTCACAAAGTTCACAATGTCCTATTTTTACATTACTTAAAACCTTACTTCCTCCCAAGCATGACGGGGATCTTAGATGGGTCTAGATCTGAACATAAGGTAAGTATTCTGCCAAAATTAAAACTGGTTTCTATCATTCTACCTTTTTTACACTGTAAGCATTGTGAAAGAAAATGGTTAAAAAGACAAATTTATGCATTTAAATTTAAAAACTTACAATCTTCGGAATGTATGATTTTGAAAAAGAAAGGAAATGTTGCTTTATTCCCTTTGCTAATCCTACAGCAGACATATTGATTGGAGAAACAAATAAAATGGCAACATTAAAAATTTTTGAGAGAGATCTTTGAGGTACTTTTACTTTTTCAAGCTCTGAGATGCATCCTTGAAAAACACTTTTTGCTAAATTGCCAAATCTTGCTTTGTTTTCAGAGTTCTTATTTTTCAAAATCTTCTATGTCTCATCTACATCCACTGATCAGTTACACATATCAAAATTTCAACTTTTTTTCCCTAAGTGTTGAAGTTTGCTATTTCTTTTTACTGTCTGTTTCTAGATGACAGAAGGGATAGGATATGCTAAAGAAGAAAGAAGTTTAATCAAATCTTTCTTTCATAATACAGAGGAGTGTAAAACGGAGTCCAGAAACATCAAACATTTCTTTTTTTTCCCTTCAGCAACTGCTCCACATTTGTTTACGTGATGTCATAAGAGACCAAATATAACTTTTCATTTTCATTTTGAAATAAAAATAATATCTAAAGAACAAGAATTTTAAGTGCATACACTACAACCTTGAGTTTTAGTACATGCGGAGATAAAGACTGATGAGAAGATGCATAAGCTGGTTCATCAATACTCTTAGTTCCATTTCCAGAACATGTGGAAAGTCTTCTTTTCCATCAAGGCAAAGAATACTATTGAGACAGCACTGAAAAACTGGTTCACAGCTTTTGAGGGGGTAAATCACAAAAATTCTATATGCCTGATTAACTGTCTCTCTACAGGGTTAGAACTTGCATGTGGGGAAAGTGAAATTCATCTTTGTTTAACTTTACCAGTCTAACTGCTAGGGAACCTAGCCTAAACAGATCACCTATATCACAGTTGTTTGTAACTCAAAAGGTAGCTTATACTCTTACAAGTAAATTCTCATAATAGTGCAAAAAGCCTGTCCACCTGGAATTCTCTGAGCTAATGTGCAGGTATACCAAAGTCAATGCATTCTTTGCTCAGTGTCATAGCTTTGTGTGCACAAAGTTGTTTATCTGTGTGTGTTTTAAAAATGTGTTCAACTCCTACATCCATGGCAACCCAGGAAGAGTTCCTGCGAAGGAGCTCCCAGCAATCTTTTGGGAATTGGACCCTCGTGTTACATTTAGACAAAATTTCCAATCAGAAAAAAATTATACATGAAGGAAACCATGTAATAGGACTCTCTGTAGACCACAGAACCTGGTTACATTCTACTTAAGTTGATGGGCTAAGCAAAATCCACCCTCCACTATATTGTGACTAGTCGTCTTTTACAATAATATTTTAATATTAATTAGAATGTATAACTTAAAGAGTTACCAAAATACTAACTGTCAGCAATAGTTGTGACTTCCTCATTCCGATACAACCAGCTGACAATGGGAGCAGGTGAACTAGTAACACGGCAAACAACTTCTGCATCTTCTCCCTGCCTGAACTCTTGTGGAGATACTATGTCTCGGAAAGTGAGCTTTTCTGAAAAGGAAGAAAACAAAATATAGTAAGAGTCTTCCAGTTCACTCAGCAGTAAACTTATGTGACACCAATTCAGATAAAGATAACTATTAAGACTTCTCATTGTGATAATACAGAAATATTTCCATAATATAATTTTCCCAGATTAGACTCAAATGATCCTGGAAACATGACTTTCACTCTGTTTGTAGAAATGATTTTACAATCATTTTGCATTATGAAAATCTTTGTTTTAGTTATATAAACTAAGCATGTTTTATAAATAAATTTTTCATTGTTTTCAATGTTGTAGAGCCCAGTTTTGGAACTCTTTCGAGGAAATAACAGGACTTTTTTAGCTCTGATGGGGTTTTTAATTATTCTAACCCCAAATAACCAAACTTGATATTTAATTTTATTCGTGGGTTGAATAAATATTTAGTATTAGAAGTCCAAATGGCATTAATCCATGACCTCATACAAGGTCTAATGCAGAAACTAATCGCCTGACAAAAAAATTCTGGAAGATTTTTTTGCACACAGAAGAAACAAACTGATCTCTGTTCTCTAGGATCAAAGACTGTGAATTATGTTTAAGAGGACACTTTGGAGAACGTAAGTCAGAGATGCAACTCCAGCGTCACCCTTTTGCATCAACAGGAGTGCAGGCTCAAATAATCCACACAGTTCCCACAGCAGAGGGAGCACACTTTTGTTATATACATCGCTTGTATACTTTTACAGAGTATTTGTATGAAATGTTTGAAGTATGTGACCATATGTAAGCCAAAAGAAAAACTCTTACAGACATCAGTGAGTACTGAACCAGGTCCTAGGAGTACAGTGTATCATGTTCATTTCAGTCTAAACTCCACTTTTTTACTGACGTATATTGCGCTTCCTGCACTTTTATTTATGTACGTATTTGTAATAGACTGTAGATGCACTTGTAATAAGAATTATGTTGACATAACATTTTTCTCATATTTCCTCTTTTCCATGAGGGCCATACAATGCACCCTCACAAGATGGCATTCTAAGACACAAAGGACAAGTGATCTACAATATTACAAAGTGATATTAAGATCACTTAAGCGTTTGTCATAATATTTATTAAATAAATTGCAGGAGATGTAATTATTTGGAAGATAAGGTTCAGAGCCTGGGAAGATATTTTGATAGGCATTACTTTCTCAACAGCAGTAGCTTTTAAAACATAGTCTTTCATTTGTTAATTGATAATATTTTACTTACGATAGATTTCCAAAACAACAGTAGCCTCTTGAGTTTGTCCTTTAGCATCTGTTGCTTGACACCGATATATACCAGCATCTTCTATATCCGCATTATAAATGGTTAGACGTGATCGAACACCTTCTTTCTGAACAACCACTCTTTGATTAGAAACAATCTTCTCTCCTTGTGGATTATACCAATCTATATTGTCAGGCTCACCAATGGCTATAAATAAAACCAAAAAACAATCCAACATAAGAAGTTCAGGTAGATATTACGCAATGCATAAGGCCACCCAATGTACAATGTCTACGCAATGTCAGAGAATTGCTAAATTATGCAAGTTGTGAGAAAGTCTCTGGAAAGATAAGCAAGACAAAACTTCAGGCAGATGTATGATTGTTGAGACAGGATAACTAGTGGCTCAGGGATTCAAGAGGGAAAACAATAAACACAGAAAGGTAAAAAGTCTTAAAGGAAAGAAACAGGCTGTTCAGCAGTCAGGTCAAGTCATCAGCCAGTTGGGTTGTCAGTCTAGTCAGGCCATGTGTCATTATCAATGGAAGATCAGATCCTCAGCAACATCGAGGATCCACATCAAGCAGCTGCAAATGCAAACCTTTCTCCTTTTGACTGGTATAGGCCTCACCAGAAAAGACTCTTTGGGTGTCTCATTAGGTTGGAGAGGGAACTAAAGCTTAGCCTAATAGCTTAACTCCTTAGTTTAGACAGGTGAAAATATTTTAACAAAAGCAGCATTCTAACAGATATGAATTACTGGTACTGATATAGACGATTTAAACAGAATGATTCGGGGTTTGAAATGAATAGTTTCTAGGCTGGAAACGTGCAGCCCGTGAAGATCTACTATTTATCACAATTTTCACAAGTCAATGTGAATATACAAAAATATGCTACTTTAAGTTAGTATTGTGAATCAATTAATTCCGTTTTAAATTATGTAGGAGATCAAAAATCTAACAAAAATACACACCTACAACTAAATACATACCTGTGCATGTGAAGAATTTGGATTCACCCACGCTGAGCTCAACTTTGCTAAGTGAAATTGTAACTTGAAGTAGAGCTGAAAAATATAAAGTAGGTTGTGAATGCATTTTAGCATTTATCAGTTTAAATTATGTTTTCAGTTTTTTTTGTTGTCTCATTCTATACTATAGAATCTGTTCAACAAATCTGACAAGTTTCTGCTAAGCATTGTATCTTTTGAACCAGAGTGTATATAGAGGTGGAAAAAACAATCAAAATAAAGAAAAGATGTCACACGAAAGTTAACAGCCTCACATCCTACAACTGAGGACAAAATTAAAGAAAAAAAAGAAAAAGGAATACATGTTGGGATCACCCTGCATGGCTCGATCTTAAGGAGAAGGAGCTGTGGCACTGAGAAGCTGGTAAACAGCTGGATATCTGCACGGCTCGGCCTTGAGGAGAAGGAGCTGTGGTAAACAACTAAGAAGAAGCGAGGAAAACAGGAACACCTGCAAGCAGCAATCCTGACTGTGTGAGGGGCGCGTGGACAGCGCGTGGTATTTTGTATATAGCCAATTGCAATAATGTGTGTAACAAGTTGTAACCAATCATGAGTGTGTGCGCAGTGACTAAGCGAAAATTATGATATATATTGGAGTCAGACAAGACAATAAACGGCTTCGGAATATAACTCTCATAGAGTTGTGAAGTCCATCCTTCTCCCGCACATACACATGAACATGAAACCAAAAATCTAGTGAGAATAAAGTGACTGGGAACATTCAGCACAGACTGACCATAAATCATGCCTGATCAACCCCATTGCCTTCTAGGATAAAATGATTAGTTTTGTAGATGAGGGAAGAACAGTGGGTGGCAATTACCTTGACTTTACTACGGCTTTTGACACTGCCACCCACAATATTCTCATATTCAAGTGTATTGCATATAAATAGCAAGGTTTTGGTAGCGGGAGATAGTGCAAGGGTGATTTCTGTGGGAGGAAGGTCAGGGGTTGCACTGTGACAGACACAGCCAGTTCTAGCTGGCTTCACAGCAGGACATAGCTAAGCCAGTTGCAGGAGTTTGTGGCACCTTTTAGAACTCCAAGACAGAGGAACAAAAAGACCAGAGCAATAGGAGGTGCTCCATGGTACAACTGGTAACACCCCTGAAGGGACTGTAGCCCATGCATAAGCCCATGCCAGAGCAAGTACATCTCCAAAAGGACTTTGGCCTGTGCATAATCCACAATGAAACAGAGGAAATGAGCTAGGCAGAAGGAGCAGTGGAAGAAAAGAGTGGGAAAGAAGGAATGGCGGAAAGAAACCACTATGTCTTCACCCCAACGTCCTGCATCACCCATCACCTCACTGAAGGGACTGAGTGTAACCTGCATTGCTGGTGATAACAAGGGAAGTGGAGACTAGGTATGGGGAAGAAGAGGTATCTGGAACTTTGGAAAGGGGAAGAAAGGTGCTTTCCCTAAGTGTTTAAGTATTTGTCTTTGTTTCACAATACTCATATCAGTACTTAAATGTTTATGTTAATGGTTGATAATGATAGAGCCTGTTTTGCCCACAACAGTAATATGCCAGTGATTTTCCTGTCTTTACCTTGACCCATGAGTTTTCTCACTCCCCGTCTTCCTATTTTCATCCCTGTCTTGCTGGTTGTGGGGGTGACCAAGTGGCTGTGTGGGTGCTTGGCTGCCAGACAAAGTCAACCCACCACATCAAGTTAGGGTGTTACAGTCCGGATGACTGGAAAGCTGTGCTGGTAAAACCCTAGTTGGATGGTTAGGCTTAGAAGGCAGTGGCTAATGGGTCATACCCTACCCAGAGACCAGTAAAAAGTGGGGTACTGTAGGGTTCTCTGCTGGGATCTGTCCTATTTAACACCTTTATCAATGATGTGAAGGAGGTCATTGACCTAGAGAGACTGGAAGAATGTATAACAGGAACAATATCAACAGGAATTAATATTCAATAGGGATAAATGCTAAGTTCTGCACCTGGGAGAGAATAACCTGTTGGGAGTCATACCACTGGTGAGGAGAGGCTGGGCGAAACTAGGCTTGTTCAGGCTGCAGAAGTGAGCGCTGCAGGGGAACCTAACAGCCACATGCCCATACCTATCGGGAGTTCATCAAGACGACGGAGCCAGGCTCTTCATGGTGGTGTATGGCAGATAGACAGAAGATGAGTTGAAACAAGACAGGTTCAGGCTGAGCATAAGGAGAAACTTTTTCATGATGTGGACAGCGAGAAAGTGAAGCAGATTGCCCAGAAAGATGATGCAATATCTGGTCTTTGAGGTTTCAGGAGCTCACACGATAAAGCCTTGAACAATCTGGTCTGTCTTTTAATTGACCCCACTTTGAGCAGGAGGTTGGACTAGAGACCTTCTTAAGTCCCTTCCACCTTGAAATACCTTATGATCCCATGACCCTATGAATAACCTAGCCAACATGGCCAGTACTATCGGTGAAGGGCTTCTTCATGCAAAATAACTATGCACTCTTCAATAATCACAATTACAGCACTATCATCACCCTAAGTAGCTGTAGCTCTTTAACATCCATTACCTTACAAAATTGCACAATAGATGTTCGTAAACTAATAACAAAGATAAAGAGAATCACGTTAATGTCAAGCTCTAATCAAGACAGAAAATGTCAAACAGACAAAAAAAGACTAATTTTTTAGAGAAGAAAATAATCTACATTTTCATTAGGTATTATGCATAGTAGAGAACTGGGGTGTATCTGAAGTTTAAAAAAACTGTTTCAAGAATTTGGGGTTTTCAGTCTTGAAGTATAACAGTTACGGTCTATTCTGTGTATGTGGAAATATTTCACCTTTTTGAAAACTGCAACATGAACTACAGTGTATACTGAATGTCCCAAGCTCACTAGATTCCTTTTGTACAATTGGTACAAAAGTAAAACAAGACAAACATCTTCAGTAGGTGGCGAGTATTACACTCCAAACTAACTTTTCAATGTGACGAATTTTACTCATGAATATGTTAGAACTTTAAAACCTGCTAAAAACCACTATCTGTTGATAGTAAAAATTAAAGAAAAGATGAGCACAGAAAAAATCATTGAGTAGTATTCCATACATATTAATGTGGCAATTATTACAATTAAGATAAAAATGTCATGAAATAGATTTGCTATTAACTGATGTACTTTCATGTAATCAGCCTGGATAAGCAAGAATAAGGCCAGATTTGAATTTTTTGTTCAATAGTCATATCAAAAGCCAAACCAAAAAGGGCCAAAGAAAACTGAAGATTCCTTCAGTATCAGTCTGACAAACTACATTTAATAACATTTAATAACATAATATTTTTCATGAGATGTCCTGAATTGGGGATACTTTTCCTGTGGACATGTTCAGAACTTCACTTCTTTTTAAATTATTATGAATGTTTTACACCCTACAACCCCGTAAGAAAATAGTTAAGAAAAACCACAAAAAAGCCCCCAAGAACACATCCTACTTCAGGCAAAAGTAAGTATTGTATATATTCTCTTTGCTAACAACAAAACCTGTCAGTCCATAAGGACCATCATGAAGAGGGCATGACTGCCTAGAGGTCAGGAAGAAACTGAGGTTGTCTGTAAAAATGCTGAATCTAGTAGCAGAGCAAGTGCTAGTACTATTCTCACTGCAATAGCAAGGAATACAGTGAAGGCTCCTTAAGGACACACACAGCGCTGACAGAGAGACTAATGTGCTCATTCTCATGTATGGTCTTTATGTCCATGGCACCAGAAGCAAAGGACAAGCTTAAGTGTCTGGAAGCAAATGAGTTTCAGAGAAAGTTTTATTTTTGTTGTAATAAGCATCCAGGAGTAATAAATCATCCAGGAGGCTACTCAAAGCCTCAGTTCTTTATTTACCTGTCAGGGTAAGCTTCACTTTACCCTCAGGGCATACAACTAGTGGTTGGAAACCAAAGTACTAATAAATTCAGACGATGGGGAATTTCAAGAGATTAGAGCCCAGACATTTATTTCAAATCACAGACTCACTTTTTAGGTCCTATGCCACCAGTTGTCTGGTACTATATATTTTATAGAGTTTGTAGCCTTGTGGAGTTGCTTCAGAAATATATATGTTAGCATTTCAGCAGTATTGCTTCAAGGACGATTTCATTGCTCAGTTCCAATAAGTAATAACTGATGCTGGACTATGTAAATTCAATAGACTGAGTTATAAATGTCAGGTATAATGTAAGGAACTGCATGACGAGAGGTGAAAAGCAAAGTTAGAGAACATGTTTCCTTCATCAATGAAATAGACAGTTGAGACTGTAACACAGTTTTGGCAAAGGGCCGAACATCATTTAGAATTCTTAGCACAAATGCAATTATAAACTCTGTGGAGACATGCTAGCTACATCTCTGAAACCAAAAGGAAATAATATTTTCTACATATGGTGCTTTAATATTTACAAAATAGAAAAATATAAGACCATCTGTCCAAGTATTCCAGCCTCATCATATTCCTAGTTCTGCTTCACATAAATAGGAAATTATTGCTTTATGCAAACTAAACTGAAAAATATTGCCCAAGTGATTAATCTAGCAATCTGTGTTTATTAGGTAGTCAGGAAAATAGTCTAGTACTACACTAGGAGAAGGCTCACCCATCACTTAAAGTAAAATATTTCAAAGAAACAACACATCCAGAAAGTTTTACATTATTTCCAAATTTATATCAAGAAGAACTTACACAGATGCATTAGGTCATTATAAGCTCTGATGAAGATGGCATGCAATGTACAGAAAATCCAAGTTATTGCTTGACTACTAACAGATAATGGGTTAATATAAAAGGGAGTTATTTGTACCAGACTGGTCTGAAGGTCTTTGAATACACAGGTGAATGATTGTTTTATCAGGTCACTGAAGATGTTAAAAAAATTCAAGTCAGTAGAGGTTGTGTCTAGCTATGTTAAACCAAGGCCAGTGATTAATAGTTGCTTCTGAGTGGTCAAGCATTGGAACAGGCTGCCCAGGGAGGTGGTACAGTCACCATCACTGGAAGTGTTCAAAAAACGTGTGGACGTGGCACTTCAGGACATGATTTAGGGGGCATGGTGGTGTTGGGTTAATGGTTGGACTTGATCTTGAAGGTCTTTTCCAACCTTAATAATTCTGTGATTCTGTGATTCTTGATAGATCTGACAAAATATTGCCTCCTCCCATGTTTCCAAAGATATTACCCAACTAGCTATAAGTAAGTTAAAAAAAAAGAAAAAAAAAGGCCAGGCTTAGAAGATCCCTTTAGGTAGAATACTGTGGAGTGTAATGCTACTGTAGTATAACTGTTCTGGCAAAAAGTGCAGTCAGTCAGGGCTTTGCTCAGTCTTCAGTACACGTGCAATTTTATAGGGGAAAAAAAACAGTTAGCACTAGGTGATATAACCAATCCCTTCCCTTTTGATCATAGTCATTATGAAAGAATGTAGCTGTACTACACTAAGAGGGTTCTGCTGAATTATTCCTTAATGGGTTTAAAAATCACTTCGGAAGATAAGTAAGAATAGTAATAAGAGGTCCATTTGTTCTGTTAAATATGGAGACAGATGACTCTATTCATATGAACTAATATTTAGTAGACTAATTGATTTCAGCCCCATTTGCACAAGTATCCTTCACATTTCAGAACCAGCATCATAAACCTGTCATAGCTCTGTCTACACTGATGATTACCTAATGCAAAAGAAATGAGGTGTCATCAGTGAGAGCTTAGAAGAAGTGTAAGAGTCACTAGCATATGTACTTCTATTGTCACTTAGCAATATACTGAAACACGTTAAATGTGCATACTATACAAATGTATATTTAAAAAATATGATATATAAAATATTAAAAAGAAGAATAATATGCTTAGAAAACTTGGCTTTATTATTCTTGAACATGAAGAAATTACTAAATTTTTAATCGGTATCAAATTCAATCCCAAAACAACCATTCACCCAGTTAATCTTTTTTCCCCGTATTATGGAGGCTTCTGAGAATATTCTGTTTAAATCCACTGGTTTCCAGATAAAAGTGAGTAGGATTTGAATGAAAATTACACTAACACAATCCTTGTAGAAATGGATTCTCTCTTAAATGGCTGTCTTCTGGTTTTAATACACTCTGAAACACGAAAAAGGGTGCTTTGTTTTGTTTGTTCCCCTCACTACAAGAAGGATGCTGAGGTGCTGGAGTGTGTCCAGAGAAGGGCAACGAAGCTGGTGAGGGGTCTGGAGCACAAGTCTTATGAGGAGCGGCTGAGGGAACTGGGGCTGTTCAGTCTGGAGAAGAGGAGGCTGAGGGGAGACCTTATCGCTCTCTACAACTACTGTAAAGGGGGTTGGGGCGACATGGGTGTTGGTCTCTTCTCCCAAGTAACTAGTGATAGGACGAGAGGAAATGGCCTCAAGTTGCGCCAGGGGAGGTTTAGATTGGATATTAGGAAAAATTTCTTCACTGAGAGAGTGGTCAAGCATTGGAACAGGCTGCCCAGGGAGGTGGTGGAGTCACCATCTCTGGAAGTGTTCAAAAAACGTGTGGATGTGGTGCTTCAGGACATGGTCTAGGGGACATGGTGGCGTTGGGTTAATGGTTGGACTTGAGGATCTTGAAGGTCCTTTCCAACTTTAGTGATTCTGCATTCTGTGATTCTGTTTTTAAATACTATACTTTACATCAATTCGGACTCCTAAGTTGAAACAAGGGAACAGAAATTCACTGATTTTGTTAAATATCAGACAGTTCAAGGGTATTTTATTTTAGGGTAAATGTTTTTTTACGTTCTTTTTTTACAATCTCAATCAGTTAACTTAATTCAACAAAGTCAGAAATATAAAAACATTCTAAAATCCATGAAGGTACAGTTCAGTAAGAGAAAGTCTGATTTGAACTATTTCTATGAGTAATCAGTTAGGAACCATATAGCTCTGCCCTAAAGAATTCTATTAAAACAGTACAAAAGAGAGCTGAATTAAAGTCTGTTAAGCTGTTTTCACTCAAGAAACAGAATCATCAAATGGAAATAATGATCAGAGATATCTTAAGTCACCTAAGGTACTTTTTTTTTATGTAGATAATGAAGAAGACTCCAACACTGTAGACCTTTGGAGAATGAATGTCATGCAGTCAGATGTTACGCAAAGCACAACCGTTAAAGCTAATGACATCATTACTAAAAATATTATCATTCTGTAGCAAACCCATAACAAATGCTAGAAAAAATAGGAATTTACCACATACTGTCACACCAATTTTATATCAAAGTGAACTGTCTATGGGGAAGAAATCCTATCATCCACATACCCACTGAAAAGGAGATGATGTCTTGTTGAGCTTTTAAAGTCTGTGAGACTTGTAGTGTTTAAAAGCACCTTATACATTTGTAATTCTCTGTGAATAAAAATAATGCTAAAGAATAACTTTTTTTCTGTGTGTGGGGGAACCTACAATGAAAATTTAATCCAAATAGCCTAATCAAATATAACTCACTCAACATTTTATCATTTAAATGTATTTTTAATGTTTTTCTCAATTTGTTTTATCAGTTTAATAAACTATGTAAAGTTTTCTATTCAGACAGTATTCTAATATCCTGTAAGCACTATAACATAATGTTCTTTTTTTTTCTTATTAATAAAGATACATTAAATGGCCTAATGATAGCCTGTCTTCCATTGAATAGCCTTGAATGCTTGCCTGCAATTTGTTTTGTAGAAATATCTGAAAGACAAACTGCATCCACAAAGCCAATAAGTAAAAATTTAAACTCTGTGGAGGCTGGTTATTTTTCAACTTTGTAGTGGGCAGGCTACTACTAAATCATAAAGCACCACTTCTCCAGGGTATGACAGTACTGAGAGATGTTACTTATATTTTTAATTGGTTGACATCAAGTTTCACAATTAATTAAGTAGTTCAGTACAACTAAACTTTCCATTTCATCACTTCAGCATTAATTTGGATTTGTCAGTAGGAAACACAGTTCTGATATAAAGTTCTAAGGTTTTATTTTAATAATTATGGATTCCTTGTTGAATTTCTGTCTTATAGAATACAGAGTGGTTTATTTTTAGGTAGACAAAACAGTCTTTGTGTCATCGTGAATTAACTTCCTACATCTGTTGAAGTGTCATTTTCCCTGATGAGAAGGGCTAGAAGTCACACGAAGTTCAAACCGCCTTCTGGGGCACAACAGATGTTACAGGGGTGAAAAGCGCGATGCACGAGAACCGACATGATACAGTTTTGTGCAACAATGGCACAAATACTGAAGCATACTCAGAAAATCCTCTGTTAAACACTCTTTTCTATGACACTTGCAGCAGAAACGGTAAAATAGATAATTATTAATATGTGAGCAGAGACAGTATGCAACTGTAAAACAGGACATTGCTTAAACAAAGTCTGCGTGTTACAACTTTATTCACCAGACTTATCTCAGAGAAGTTACTCACTACTGCCCCCCAACTCAAGCAAACTATAGCTTAAAAATAAACAGATAAATATAAACATTGTGAGTTTTATTGAGATTTCCAGGTAGGCTGATATTGGGAACTCAACTCTCTCAAAACTTAAGAGATGGGATAATGTTTTAAATATTTAAAAGTAGCTTTACAAGCCCAATCTTATTTAAATATTTTAAAGACATTTTAATCAATATTTAATTCATATGGACATTTTCTAATCATGGCTTAGAAGCTTGTCGCAGAAAATCAAGATTAAAAGATATCCAAATTAAAAAAAAAAGTAATCAAGATATCTAACTTTCTTTTTTGTAAGTGAAAGGCATGAACTTTGGAGGACTTCAGCTATAAAATGGGTTCTGTCAGGCATGACATGATGCAGATATTTAATTCTATTTAAGTTATTCCAGCTAAATTCAATAGAGCTTCTTATCATGAATGGAAAGAACAGTGGCATTTAAAATTCACTGCTTAACAGGATATTAAAGCTATTTTAACTGTAGAGAAACATACTGGAGAATCTTTATCACCTACTGATCTCATACATAAATAAATAAATAGATATGTACGAAAAAATAATATAGAATATAATGATTATACTTATCAAAGCTTAACACCACCTTAACAAATCTCATCAGTCTGAAAATGTTTCTTTTTAGCAGCAACAAACAGAAAGAAAAACTATTCCAAGAGTCTATGAATTTTAAGAAACATGCTTCCCAAACTGAAAAGTATGTAGTCAGTGAATTCTTAATTTCATAATTTCTCTTACACTCAATGTAGAATCTTCTAAAAACAAGAAGTATCTCAATAAAGAAAAACTTGAAAAATTAGGACCTTAATCTTCAAAGTGACAGTTTGTCACTAACAACAATCTAGGATTTTTGTTTATCTAATCTAAACCGGATTTAATAAAATTTGAAAAACTTAAAAGCTTGTAGACAAAGACATACAAGCTGACTACAAAACCTTAAAAAAATGCATTGCCCTTAATAAGCAGAAATTATTGATGGAACAGCTGATAGTATTTAGTTGAACAGGAATATTTTGAATCTTAATAAACTTAGAATGCATTTTAATATATAACCGCCTCTCACACAGTATTATGCAATGCTGGTACAGGCCTTCACAAGAAGCAGTTCATAAACTGTATCATGGGGTGCAGTACCTGTATTGCAGATGTGCTGCAACTTGAAGACACCTCTCACCTACGAGGAGAGGCCAGGAGAGCAGGGACTGCAGCCTGGAGCAGAGAAGGCTCAGGGCATACCTCACCCGCGCGTATAAACACCTGCTGGGCTGAGTAAAGGAGAGGGAGCCAGGCCCTTCCCAGTGGTGCACAGTGACAGGACACGTGGCAATAGGCACAAACTCAAATACAGGAAATTCTGCTTAAACACAAGGAAACACTTATTTACTGTGAGGGTGGTAGAACGCTGGAACCGGTTGCCCAGAGCAGTTGTTGATTCTCCATACTTGGAGATACCAAAAAGCTGACTGGACAAGGCCGCGGGCAGCCTGCTCTGGCTGACCCTGCTCTGAGCAGGGGCTTGGACCAGGTGATCTCCAGAGATGCCCTCCTGCCTCTGCTGGTCTGTGTGGGTCTGCGTGATCTCTCTGACATAAAAAGCCACCTTGCTGTGTCCCTGCTCCATTGGACAGTCTTTTATTATAGAACAGGAAATCAGATGTAATATAGAGAAAAAAAAAAAATAAAGGTGACATTTATCCAAAACCGTAAACTTTATGTTAAAGCCACAAATCTTACAAATGTTGCTGAAAAGAACTCCTGCTGTAAGACTGCCTCATATTTCCTCATTAGATTTAAATTTGGTTTTGCTGAGGTAGAAACTTTTGAAAACTGCATTTCTCTGTTGTTGCTTGGTAGTCAGCACAAGTTTGATAACATGCCAAGACAGTAACTGAACACGCACAGCCTAATTTAAGAGTACATTCATACTGCCTTCAAAACAGCAGCAGAAAACATTATACTGGGACCAGGAATTAAAAAAAAAAAAACCAGGAAAAAAAAAAAAAGCCCAGCTGAATCACTGCCAAAATTCTTTCTTCAAAATCAGCTAATAGCCAAAGCGGTCCAGTACTAGGCCTTTATAACCTAAATCCAAACAACGTGTTTCTCAAACTTCAGGCCAAAAGTTGTATGCAGTGTTTTTGCTGAGTGCCAAACACATTAACCTTTCAAACGATCATACAACCAATTCAACATTACTAATCTAAAAAAATAGGAAACGAAAAAATACTGGATGATCTTTCTGTATCAACAGGCACAGTATCAGCAAGGCTCTTCTGAGTCTGGCAGATCCTGCAAGATCAGTTCAAAATTATATCCTAAGGCCTGGACATTTCAAGATAGCAGTTAATCAATCAATGTTCCTTACGGTTCTAATGAGTGATAGGAAATGTTGTAAAGAATGGATTCCTCCATGTGTCCCAGTAGGATCCAAGAGTTTGACCATTCTTAAACAATACACAGCCCATCCTCACAAAAACATCTGCTTCAGGCACATTCTACAGAGGACTCGTATGTTTGTTTTTAATGCGAAGTATGTGTTAAGCGATTTCTCCAAAAAGAAAATCTAGTTGCTAAAACACAGTACTCTAAAAAAGACAGGGCAAGACAACAGATCCCATAATTATGGAATCAATGTTATCTTGACTGAATTAAAAATAAAAGATCTTTGCAAGGAAAGGCACAATCTATCCCTTCACCTCAACTCTCACCAGAAAAACACTGAAATTAGCCTTTGAGTTCAAAAGTTATTAGGTTAGATTAACAAACAAGTAGTTGGCCAGATACAGCAACCATTGCAATTGCATACAACTTGTCTTTTGGCAAAATATAATATATTTATAATAATATAGGAGTGTCTGTAAAAAGTATCAGAAGGTGGCAAGTAAGTTAAAACAGGATATGTAAACTGTAGTCAGCAACAGTAAGAGCAATATTTAGTTGATTACATCTTGAATAAAATACACTTACTAATCAATGCTTCAGTAGCTGAACAGAGAGTATTTTAAACCTGATTCCAAGAACCTCTAAACAACCAACTGCATCGGCTTTTCTCATAGATTTGTCTTTTTTTCTTGTGAAAGGTAACACATGCAAAAATTACCTCTTTCAGAGAAAAGGACTGATCTAGTAAAAACATTTTATAACTCAAAAATCAGTCAGGATATTTCTTTAACACAAGAGTAAGCAGGTCATTCCCATTTCTTGGAACTGCATAATGAAACCAGAATATCAACTTCAACCACACAAAACCCCACATTTTTAATTGTAAGAGTTGACAAAGAGATTGTGGAAATGCGACCCAAGGATGTCTGTTTGACATCACAAGAAAATGAATTAATAGCTCAAAGAGATATGAATTGCCCCATTCAGTCTATTTCTGAAATCTCCTGTCCTGTTGAGGACAGATGTCATCAGGTTATGGAGAAATAGCTACAGGGACTTCCTGCTTCCAGGCACAGAGATCTAAGGCAGTGTCTAATTTCAGATTTAAGGACTTGCAGCCTTTTCTTGGCACCAGTCACTTTGACCTGCATAATCCTTATAAAAGGTAGGTGTTTCCTGAGACACTCCAAACTGGCTGGAATTTGAATTTATGGAGTCATTATTTCACTCAGTACAGATTACTTTGAACAATGTTTTTTTTTTTTTTCCTCTTCCTTCCATCAAGTCCTTGAAAAACTTGCACTCACATTTGAAATGCAAGTGTCCACAATCCAGTACTCAGGTTTTACATTATTACTAATGTATACAAGACTTGAAAATATTATCAACTGGGATTGATCCTAAGAACAGAAATAATATCTGCATCAGCCACTAAGCATCCTTACTCTAAGAAAATTCTGCTTAGAAGGAAAGGTATTGGAAGAATAGGATGGAGAATTAGCCATTTTGATACATGTTTTGTCTACATATTCCGTTACTTTCTGCTTCTGGAATTTACAAGAAAAGTAAAGAAAAGTAATTGAAAAATATTGTACATGACTTACAGAGTATTTAGACAATCTTATTCAGAAACTTCTTGATATGTAATTATTTGTATAAACATATTTTATCCTTCCTTGAAAACTTTTTAAAATATTGCCATATTTTAATGGCACACAAAACTAGAATTATTGTTGAAAATATATTTACCTATAATTTAATGTTATCCTATTTGTAAATTATAAATAAGTCAGTGATGAAGTCTGGTACTATTATACTCACTATTGAAAACCCATTGATATTTAAAAAAACCAAACAACAATTACCTGAACAGTCCTAAAGATGTGAGATGACAGAGTTTAAGTTCATGATTTTTCTAGTTAGTAATCAACTCAAGATATTAAACATTCAATAAAAATGAAAATATTGTAGAAAAATATTTCTTAATCACAAAGTCTTACCTTGAATGGTTAAATCCTGAAGAAACATGAAATTGGATCTAATAAATGCCTACAAAAAAAGGCTTAAAAATCATTGTTACAGAAGTGTGACTGTTGGAGACATCACACCTGTTCTGTGTGGAATGCATTTGTCTCTATGGCTGTTAACATCACAGTCCTTTGCAAAGATGATACACCTGTATCACAGAACCTCCGTTATGCTGAATGCCCCCAAAACACTTTTAACAAACAACTTACCATTGCACAAAGTATATTTAATTTCTTTAAGAACATGCCTGTTCCTTCAGTATATAAATCAGCATATATTAAAAGAATATACATGTTAAAGTATATAAGAGAAAGGATAATCTATACATAGTGTTAATTCAATTATCTTACAGGTAACTATTTCTATTCAGCATAAAACTGGACATCTACAGAAACTCACAGGCTAAATATGGGATGTTTTAATTGAGCTGTGAAATTTGATTTTTTTCTTTGTATTTCTGAAAAACTGAGATAAAATCATAGAATGATGATGATGATGATGATAATAATAATAATAATGATAATAATAGTAGGTTGGAAATTACTTCTACAGGTTATCTTACCAAACCTCCTGCTCACAGCAAGGTTTACTTCCAAACTTGGTCAAATAAGAAAATTTCTCTTTCATATCTGGTTACTTTAGAATCTTACATTAGAAGTTAAAATGAATAGAGATGAAATTTTAAAGATTTAAAATCTTTCCTTCATTATGTCAATTCATTTAGGACTTTCTGAAAGTATTTGTTCATGAGCTGGACTAAGACTCAAATTAATTGTAAATTTATGCCATAAAAAAGGAAGCATCTTAGAAAAAATATTAAATGACATAAAAAGATAATTTTCTGGTTTATTTTAATTATCTGAAAAAGAAAAATAGTTATTTCTGAATGATATCTGGGAAGCTACTTTGAATGAATTCTTCTCCAACCCTCTACTCAATGCTGGTGAGGTCACACCTGGAGTACTGTGTCCAGTTTTGGGTCCCTAGTTCAAAAGGGATACACAGAATCTAGAAGAGTCCAGCAAAGGGCTCTGATCAGGTGCTTAGAGC
Source organism: Phaethon lepturus (assembly GCF_000687285.1). Lineage (NCBI taxonomy): Eukaryota > Metazoa > Chordata > Aves > Phaethontiformes > Phaethontidae > Phaethon > Phaethon lepturus. The sequence goes on from NW_010545815.1 coordinate 36,113, forward strand.
AAATGTTTCATCAGAAATTATGAGGGAAACTGGCTTGTTCGTTCTGGCTGGAAAGGTACCTGGTTTGTTTCTGTTCTGGAAAATAGGAGGCTAAGTATCAAGCTAATAACTGCCTACGACTTACTGAAACAGAGTTACAAAGATGTCAGAGCCAAGCTCTTCTTGGTATGTATGTTGTTGGACAACATAGTAATTGGCAAGACCACAAACCGTGGACCTCATAAAAAAAAAAAAATCACCAGAAGAGTGTAACATAGGAAAAGGTTGTCCAGAGAAGTTGCAGTGTCTATATCCTTGGAAAGCTGATTAGACAAAGCCATGATCCGACTGAGTGCTTCTGACAGTCTTGCTGTAAAGAGGAGATTGGAAGAGATGACCTCCAGAGACACCTTCCAACAAACTTTTCTATAATCTTGTGGTTCTAAGAGAAATAGCATAAAAGTTAAGAGAGGAAAAGATAAACTAAAATAATTTTGCCCGTCAAAGTAAGAAATAGGCACAGATAATCCAGCTGATAATCTGAACAGAGGATAGCTCAGAGAAAGCCTCTCAAGAAGCAAACTGGTTTAACAAGATAACTAAATCTGAATTAAGTATCTCTGACAAAATATGAAGAGTCTATCACATCCTAACACACAAAAATGCTTATGCTAAGCCAAAACTGTTGTATACATGCATTTTATACCTAAGGAAAAAAAAAAAAAAAGAGTTTTTATTTCATGTTGATGTTAGTCTTTCTCCTCTTCCTTTACCAGAAAGTTATCACTCCTATTTGTAAAGCACCATAAATAGAGATACTGTTTGTATAAGAAAGATCACCAAAAGGATCCAAGTATCAGGCATTTGTCATAATGTGCAATCCTAATATCATGTTATCAAAACTACAACTGATGGAAGCCTACGTATAAGGGTACCCTTACTGACTTACCTAAGGCAGCACAGTAATATCTAAGAAGAATAAGGAGAACAATTGAAGGATATTTTTCCTGTAACACCATTGTGAAAAAAACATCTTCAGCTGATGCAAATAAGTATTTTAATGTCAATGAGAACCCTCCTTGACAATTACATAAAAAACATTTAAAATCCAAACATGAATACTGGATTTCTAATAATACTGTTTCCCTCTTGTGATAAAGCTAGGCAGTTCAAGTGCAAACCACATGACAAAGCTTTTGATCTTTGAATAAATGTCAAAAACATTTCTTACAGAATGTTTTTGTACAGAAAATACTCCATTACAACAAAGAAAGGTTTTATTTTACATATGAATTAACAAAGTGTTTCTTCCATATATGCTATGGTCTTTCAAGACCCACAGAATCAGAAAGGAAATACCAGATTTAAGTGTGTGATCTGACACTGAATCCTCATGTGGGAAGATGTAACTCCTACTGTTAAGCCTTCATTCCTGTATTCCAAAGTCTAAAATTTAAATTGTTTGGGAGCTAATTTATAATGACTTTAATCGCACTACAGAAGCTGTTATTCATTATTCCTCACCATTTCCTGGAAAATAAGATTCTAGATATCTAAAAAATATATTCAAGATAACTGCCTGTATTTGTGTGTGAAATACCCAAATGTATGTTTTTATACTCCAAATCAGATTTGAATATTTATTCAGTGATTCAGTAGTTTAAAAGCCAGGACATAGAGAAGTTTTACAGATTCATTAGATCTACTAGAAGAAAGGTCTTACTTGACCTTCGGGAAGCAATGTAGATGTCTAATAAAGGGCTTCATGAATTTAACTTTTTAAACTATTCAAGTATTAACACCGCCTTCAAAATTATAAATTAACTATAATAACACATTATTAACGAAAACAGAAGAGTTAGCTGGGAAACAGGTGTCATGAGACATGACTGCTATTGGTTGCAACAAGTTTTGCTGCTGTTTAACTGAACATTCAACCGATATCACCAAAAGTACTCAACAGAAGGTTTTGTTATTTGTTAATATTAAGTAAAATTTGGCAGACTTCTTCCCTATATATTAAGCAAGATTTCAACAGATAATATTTTTAGCATTTGATCCATGCAGCTAAGTTACCACTAGGACAAACGGGAAGGAAGATATGGTTAAAGAGCCTTTCTAATATATTCTGGAACTATTATCCTGATACTAGTCCTACAATTAAGTCAGCCCTCCTGGATTTTAACAGCATCGATTGTCTTTGGTGAGGAATACTAACACCTCTTTAGGTATTGAATTGCACACAGATAACAGAATGCCTATCAGAAAAGAGCTAATCATCTGTGTGTTTTAGTACATTACTGAGTGGTCCCCGCATATGCTGCATGTGGGACATTCTTGTAGAAAAAGGCTAGGGAGGATGTTATTTATAATTATTAAAATAAAAATAGTTGTTAATCTTTTCAATACCTTCCATCAAAGGATTCAGCTGTTGTATTAGAAATTACACAAACTATGGACATGATAAGCCTTGATGAAGATGCAGAATCAAATCAATTTCAACTTTCTCAACAATTACATTTTCTGTTCGGTTTTGGATAAAAATGATAGTATTTATGAGATATTGTCAGAAACGTTATCATTTGTACACTCAAATGCAAAGTTTTCACCGGCTCTCCTTGAGCAGAGTGCTTACTCTCTTGAATAAGGGGGTTATCTGTGAATGAAAATGTGCAGCCTTGACTTAAGAACTGGAGAATATTGGCACGGGCAGGCCCCTTGTCTGTGTCTACATTAGCTAGCAGCGCAGCACAACAGAAAACCTTTGGGGCTGACCTTCAGTGGGTAAGAGTTCCTTGAGTGTGTTTCAGGAGTATACGTTTCAGTTCAGTTTCAACTGAAAAGAACCCAGTCTGCTTGTTTTGGGATCATTCTGTAACCTGAGTCAAAACGTGCTAGGAATGGGTAGCTGGGAAATACGCTCCTAAGCACACTGCTGATCCAAACCAAAATGCTAATGTAGAGGCATCCTATAATTTAAGAACTTGAATTATAATAACGAGAACTATATAGGTCTAGAATTATAAACTAGGATTTTTAGAATAATTTTTCATAATCTTAACTAGTTTTTGTTTCAAATATCTTCACTGAACCGATTTACTTTAAAAGAGATAAATGTTTGCAAAGTTTTGTGATACTTTTGTGAAAATGACCTAAAACTTCAGAACTTAAGTATTAAAAATAGGCAAAGAGTAGACATTATTGTCACCACATGTTGGAAGTATTATTGACCGAGAAAAACCACTTTAAAATCTAGTTAATCTACCTCAAAGGAATGACTGCCTATTAAGCTACTATAAAAAACTTAAATTATTGCTGTTAATACAGTTAAAATATTCTCTTTGACTTGTGGAAAAATGTCAGAACAGCCTCATAAGCCCTATCTGGATTACAAAAACAGTCTCTGGCATAAGTATTCTTTCCATTTCAAAAAATTAAAAGTTCAAGGAAATGCTTATAAATAAATGACACTGCTAGAGATCTTAGCAAATCAGACTGGCTTTTCAAGCTCGCTCTTTTAACCCTTAAGCTCTTTGATCTTTGAATGCTATTGTATGGGTACTAGCAAGTTCCCATCTTTAATTATCTTGATTTAGGAAACTAATTTTCTCTCAACGGATTGCTTTGAAAGCTTTCTAATTGAGAACCAACAGGGTTGCAATTAATATGAAATTAGCCAGACAAATTAATAAGCAAACAATCTAAAGTACCGGACAATCATAAGTTATAAAAATCAATCTTTTCATGACATTAAATACATATTTATTAAGGCTGTCTTAACTCCTCTGATTAAATCTTTTACTGGTCAAGTTATAGCCAGTTTAAAGATGGTAAGTATTTTTGGTATGTAAGCACAAGTAAACTCTGACTTTCAGACTAAAACCCATAAAACAGGTCAGGTCAGAGGTCTAACTAGCTAGTACTGCAGTTCTTAGAGCAGTCAAAAAAAAGAATCCAAGGAATCAGCATAAGTTTGTATCTTTGTTTGGTCACACCAAGTGCTGGCAATTTGGCATCCAAAGGTCTATTTGAAGCATTCAATTTTAATATCCCCTGCAAGATCCATCCTGTTACAGAATCTTCAGTACCTTCTAAGCACTTAAAACTTCTGACTTCCTCAACAACTGCTCACAATTAATTACATTATTTAATTATATTTTTTCCAAAAAGGAATTCCTGTTCTTCAGTTGGTGTCAGATTCTTTCACTGAGACTTTCTTCTTTCTTGTATTCCGAGTACAACAATGTATGTAATAATTTCTTGTTCCTTTTCTCCGTTATCTCCTGATTTTATAGATTTTTTACAATCAGTCTGAAGCGCAACACTAAGCCAGATCATTATAATTCATTAGGGCTTCTCAACTGACATACTGACAGACAGAATTTCAAAAGAAGGTTGAATTGCAATTCCCAGGCATGCTTGTCAACTATACTTTTTAAAGATGATATTTCATATGTAACTGGGAATATTTTTCCTATGCTATGTTACTTTGGAATACACAAGGAATAAACAGAATTTATATTTGCTACAACAACCAAGAAACACATTTCATTAAAATTAATTACAGAATGAAAGGAATATAAATTAGGATTGTATTTCCACTTCCAGTACCAAATCCCCAAAAACGACCTGTATTGAATAATGCTGTGCTGATCACTTAATTGTTTTGTGTACCAATATTAACATCCTTTCTCACACACTGTGATCACAGAATCACTAAGGTTGGAAAGGACCTTCAAGATCATCAAGTCCAACCATTCATCCAGCGCCATCATGTCCCCTAAACCATGTCCTGAAGCGCCACATCCATGTTTTTTGAACACTTCCAGAGATGGTGACTCCACCATCTGGGCAGCCTGTTCCAATGCCTAACCACACATTCAGTAAAGAAATTTTTCCTAATATCCA